>NC_046374.1:19951510-20014241 GCF_011125445.2 Fundulus heteroclitus | reverse complement strand
GGCACCGAGTGGGGGGCAACAAGTATGCCAACCCAGCTCGGCGCCTCTCACCATGGGCAACTCCAGAGTGGAAGAATGTCCAGCCCCTCTCAAGGAGACTGGTTCCGGAGCCAGAGCGGTGCGTCGAGGTGAGTCCGACTATCTCTAGTCGGAACCTCTCAACCTCGCGCACAAGCTCAGGCTCCTTCCCCACCAGAGAGGTGACATTCCACGTCCCAAGAGCCAGCTTCTGCAGCCGAGGATCGGAACGCCAAGGTCCCCGCCCTCCACTGCTACCCGTTACACATTGCACCCGACCCCTTTGGCCCCTCCGACAGGTGGTGAGCCCATCGGAAGGGGGACCCATGTCGCCTCTTCGGGCTGAGCCCGGCCGGGCTCCATGGGCAAAAGCCCGGCCACCAGACGCTCGCCAACGTGCCCCACCTCCAGGCCTGGCTCCAGAGTGGGGCCCCGGTGACCCGCGTCCGGGCGAGGGAACACGAGGTCCAACAATTGTACTCATCATAAGGGGAGTTTTGGGCTGCGCTTTGTCTGGTCCCTCACCTAGGACCTGTCTGCCTTGGGTGACCCTGCTAGGGGCTTAAAGCCCCTGACAGCATAGCTCCTAGGATCACTGGGACACTCAAACCCCTCCACCACGGTAAGGTGGCAGCCCAGGGAGGGGCATCCCTCTGCCTTGTTAGATTAAATATGTTAAGTTATAGTTTCTGTTTCAAGAGTCTTTTCATCACTAAGGAAGCTTACAATAGAGAAGACCACTTTTTTCAGCTAAAGAACCTGGGAGAACCGCAACTGGATATGGTTAATTTTTAACATAACTTTTTACATGGCTTTGTCTGTTTGTCTGTTCAGACTAAGTCAGTTTGCCTGGCTTAGTCTGAAAGCAAGCAGGGTGAAGCAACGTTCTTGAATTGACAAAAGAATAACATAAAAATATAGGTGAAATCAAAAGATGAAATTCATCTATTTACTCTTAATTGTACCTGGCTGACTCCGACTTCCTCCCACAGTCCAAAAACACGACTGTTAGGTTAATTGGTCTCTCTAAAAATTGTCCTTAGGTGTGAGTGTGTCCGCGAATGGTTGTTTGTCCTGTTTGTCTCTGTGTTGCCCTGCAACAGACGGGCGACCTATCCAGGGTGTACCCCGCCTCTCGCCCATTGAAAATGCTGGAGATAGCACCAGCACCCCTTGCGACCCCATGAGGGATAAAGTAAGTAAGAAAATAGATGGATGGATGGATGGATGTACCTGGCTGTAATATACAGGTAAGAAAGTCAGTAAAATAATGAATGCAGAGTATAATGCACTGCTGTCAGAGATTATTGCTTTATATTTTTCTCCTAAGTGCCACCAACAACACGATTATTCTCTAAACTTGTAAACCGAGAAGGCAATTCTTAAATTTTTTGTTAACGTGGGATTTTTTTTTCCCCTTCCAATAAATGTATTCAAATTAAAGGCTAGCTTTTGCCAAGACATTCCTGTGTGACATTGTGCTGTTAAAATATGAATTATAAGGCTTTTCACACATCTTTACCAAATGAGCCAATATGTGCAAGGGTGCAGCCCTGCTGATAAAAGAGTCACACATTTATGAAAAATTAGTGTCTAGCCCATATTATGAGAGTAACACTAAAAGGATTTAGTAAAGAGTCTGTGACCCTTTATACTGCAGTCCCATTGTGTAATGAGTGAAACTGATTGCACAAGAGGCACATCCAAAACTGGGTTACACTGACACTTTCTTCTGAGAAGGGCTTTGACAAACACTCAAAATTTAATCTGTTTATATTTAGCTGCTCCCTGATTGAATAATGCATCCCTTTTACATGCAAAAACAACTGCAGGGTGTCAGCGATAATGAAAAATGGATACATTCAACATAGTTCCACAAAAAAGTTTGGTTCTGCATTTTGTCAGTTTCTCCAATTGATGGCAGTCTGGTGAGAACAACTAAGGCAAGCCTTGGAGAATTGGTCCATAATAGTGAGGATGAGTTACTTCAATTAAGCCCCTGTAATTGATACAGGATCTGAGAATACTGTCGTCTTTCTCCACAAGCTAAAGAAAACACCCCTACAGTAGATAATAAAGGGTGAATTGTGGGTGTGACAAAGAAAGGTGAAGGAAGCGCCTTGAACTGTTTAACTAGTTTGGATCTATTAGGTAATGTTCTAAAAAGGGATTGACTAATTGACTAAGGCAAGAACTGTGAACTAATCTTCATGGACACAAATAGAATTGATCTGAAATCAGTTTTTTAAATCAGTTTTTTTTTTCTCTGCTGATCAAGCTGTTTTCACCTCTGATATCACATGAGGAGACTGATCTGCAAACACTGGGAAAATGATTGTTTCTCTCTTTCATCGATCCAAGACGATTTTCAATGTGGATTGAGAGAGGTCTTGAGTCGGAGATGTCTTGAGTCTGTCTCTGCAAACAACATCATCTTTAAATTTTTTGCTTAGTGCATTTTGGAAGGCTCCTTTAAATCCATCCAGCTTGGATGGAACACAATAGTTAGCTCAGTCACAGATCCTTGTTTCAAAGACCAGCGTTGGTTAGCTGATTCCTCATCACAACTTTTTTTGTAAGACGGTTTGTTTAAATAGGTCAAGAAACTTTTTCATCCTGTTTTCATTTACTATAGCTTCTTACCCCCTGAGAGCTCTGACCTACAGGAGGCTGGTGATGTAAAATATCCTGGTGTCATCAGGGAATGAGTAAGCAGTACGACCAAACACACTTAAAGTAAAAAAAAAAAAAAAAAAAAACGGCACTTGCTAAGCTCTCCATAAAAGGCCTCAGGGGTGAGGGAGACAGTCTCCCTCACCCCCGAGACCCCTAAACAAACAGAAGGAGAACCCAATGAAACAGAGGAGAGAGCAGGTTAGCTTGATGTTCATTTCTTGAATCTGCTGAGTGAGAGTATCCAGAGCTTGAGCTACAGAGTTGTGTTGCTTGACCAATCTCTGAAGCATGGAATTGAGGTGGCCAAGGAAAATACCTTGTTTAAATATTGCTGCAGAGTCTCTGTGGGAAGATTGTTCTGTCGTGTTGGTTTTGTTCAGATCCTCACTCAGGCAACAATTATGTATACAAAAGAGTTTCAACAGTTTATTGATACAAGTAAATGAATTAATGGTTCTTATGGGTTAACAGGAGAAATCTAAGATGGCACTATGGAGGAAAGGTAAGTTGTTATTATAAGATGTAAGATATTGTTGAGTTTAGAGAAGAGTTCTCTGACAAACTCTGAGAGCAAGGACGCAGGGCACTGACATTCAGAAACATTCGGTGTGAACTGGAAAGTTGCTTTTATGAATGGAGGAAAACAAAGAGGTAAGCACAGAAACACCAAGAAAACCAGAGAACCTGCCAACTCTGGCAACTAAATCCATCATTTACAGCATGAAACAGCAAAACAAAGACCCAAACAGGGGGGAGGGGACGGGGTTAGTGGAGTGTTTTACAATTAATTCCATTGCAAAATAAAATGTTTTTGTGAAGATTAATTAGCTCATAATTACCATAAATACAAAGGACATCAGTAACAATGACATTGTCTCTGCTTAGATAATCGGCTTATTCAAAGATCAAAATAAGGCCGAGTTAATCTGTCTTGAAAAGATGTATCATCTCTACACTGTACTTGGAAATTAGGGCACTTTGTTAACAAAGTGTGTCTCGTGCTCTCTGATGCTTGCAAAGTTACAGTAGGGACAGAACTCAGAAAGGGTAGACAAGCCAATAAAAGACAAGATTTTGTTCAATAAAAATATTTCAAGTAAACCATTGAAAGTAATAAATGTTATAACATTAAATATGTGATAAAATGTAACAATGTATCCACCTCATAACATGAAACATCATACAACACTGGGTTCATAAAATGAAAGGAAAAAGATTGAAATAAGTTTATTTTTTTATTTTTTAGGGTGTGGTTGGAGGAGGGGGGAGGGGTTGCATATATTTAGACAATATATTGTCCAGTCTTCACATTTTTAATGTATGGTGGTCATGATGCCAAAAATAGCATTGATTGTTCTGTGTGTGTGTTTTCACAAATAGAATATAAGGTCATATGAATCTCAAACTGAATTAGACCAGTCCAATCATTTACATTTTGAACTACATTCGATGAAATTTGTTCAGAAATGGCCAATATAAAAACCCTAATCTTAATGTGGAAATTTCCAAAGTTTTAGGCTCATTTTGCTTTCTGACAACTAAAACAAAGGCAAATCATTGGATGATAAAAGCCCTCTCGAGAATGCAGCCGTAGCAAAAATAACAGTTTTCAGTCTGTGATTCAAACTTAAAACCAGTACAAATTGGCACAACAATGCCAAAACTGCAGTTTTTCCTGTGATCACTCTGTGATTTAAACTTAAAGCTAGCTTAGGTTAAGGGCAAATTGTCACAACAATGCCACAACTGCAGCTTTTCTGTGTTGTTTCCAATTATTATAAGTGATTCAAGAAAGAAACAATTGATAAGGTCATAGATGGTCAAGGCTCATCGATGCACTTGGGGAGCAAAGGCTTGCTTGCGAGTTCTAACTCAACAGACATGCTACTGTAGCTCAGATTGCTGAAGGATTCAATACTGGTTCTGATAGAAAGGTGTTAGAATGCAAAGTCCATTGCAGTTTACTGCCAATGGGGGCTTCAGACCATGTTCAGCCTTTCATTTAAAAAAGCCTTTCATGATCTGTGATCACCGTGGTCACATTTAGCAGGATAATGTACCCTGCAACGAAGCACAAATTGGTCAGGAATAATTTGAACAGCACAACAATGACCTTGAAGAGTCCACTTGGCCTCTAAATGTGTCAGATTTCAAACCTTTTGTAGGATCTGCTGGTCAAACAAGCCAGATCTGGAGAACACACCTTGCCACTTACTGTTAACATCTTGGCGCATGATACCACAGAACACATTCAGGTTTCTTTGCTTTGAATGGTCAGGGCTGTTTTATACCATTAAAAATTAAAGAAATACTGAAAAAAAATTCAGATCTCGATTGGAAAAAACATGCTGGATATCCATATTGATACAGATTGGGTAACATATTTGCAACAAAAGGATGCCACATTATTTGGTGAAAAGGAAAATTGTCAACACAAGGTCTGACATGCAACATGGTGGCTTCAGATGCACGTAGACATGATGTTCTATTGGATTTAGGTCGATTGTATCAATGGTTTTATCCTCCAGAAACTGCTTGCTTGTTCTTGCCACATGAGGCCAGGCGTTATCATGAACTAGGAGGAACTCAGGATCCACTCCACCAGAGAAGGGGATAGAAATGTCATCCTGATACCTAGTGGCAGTCAGGCTACCATCATTTAAGCTGTACAGGTCTGTGCGTCCCTCCATGGATATGCCTCCCCAGACCAACACTGACCCACAACCAAACCGATCGTGCTGAACAATGCTAAAGGCAGCATAGCATTCACCGCAGTTTTGTACAGACACTTTCACTTCTGCCATTTGAGCTCAGAGTGAACTTCGTCTCATCTGTGAAAAGAACAGAGAGCCAGTGTCAAACCTGCCAAATCTGGACCTTGCACAATGGAGAAGTTTCCAGTCCAGTTTAAGACCTACGGTAGCCTTGTGCAGCTCTCCTAGAAGCACTGCCAAACCCTTTTGATGATGGCTCATATTGATGCATTAGGCAACAGCTGGGCTACTGCAGAGTCCAGGTGTTGCGTTACCAGTAGTGACACTGACCCAGGTCAAATGCAAGACTGCCAGAAAAAAGTTTAAAAAAATTGTGGGGGGCATATGTGTGACCTCCACATGCAAAGTCATTCTTTTTGGGGGGCCATCTCATTGTTGCCCCTTTAGTGCACAAGTATGACTGACTCTGATTAAAAAGTGTTCCTTTAAAATTTTTAAAGAGTGCAGATATGTCCTTCTGTTTTTGCAACTTTACATATCAAAAACCACTAAGACCACAAATAAACAGAAATTGTGTGGCACCTGTATGATTTTCCATCTATTTGTGTTTGTGGCGAACATTCTTTTTTTTTTTTTTTTTTTTTTTTTTTTTTTTTTTTTTTTTTTTTTTTTTTCCCCAGTGTCCTGTCTAGCACTATGGCAATAGGAATTGATATCTCAATGCCAGATGGAGCTCGACAGATTTTGCTTTTACAAGTGGAGCAAACAGCTTTCGCCATAGTGCTCCACTTGATTTATGCTTTTAAATAGCTTTATTATGATTCCTGCAAGGAGAATTTCAAATTATATGGACATGACAATGGGAGAGTAAAGGAAGAACAAAAAGTGAAAGAAAAGAAAAAGAGTAGAGGTGAAAGAAAGAGGAGATAAAAGGAAGAGAATGATAAAATGTCCTCTGTCTGCTCCATCACCTGGAAAGAGACACAAAAAAGAACAGCACAACCAATAGACATAAAGCAACAGATACACTCGAATAACACCTAGATGCCATTGCTAAATCATATATATTATTATGTAAGCTGACATGTGTAATGTGATATTTGAAAAAAGAAAGTGACACAACATAAATAAATAAATAAATAAATTATAAGATTACTGTATATAAGTGAACACTTAATACCTGGGACCCAGCACCAGTGGGAGATGTGAAAGTGCACTAGTTTAGGTGAAGATTATCCAGAAATAGCTTGATAGTGATTGTGGAGAACCAAAGAGCCACCTTCCCCGAGCACAGAGGCAGGCGTCAGGGGACCCGTAGCCCCGGACTCCCAAAGGGGTCCCTAAAGCACAAATAAACAGAAATTGTGTGGCACCTGTATGATTTTCCATCTATTTGTGTTTGTGGCGAACATTCTTAAAGCAAATCCTTCAAACAGATCATGCACATTTTATGATAGGGCACTTACTCTGTCATATTAAGATACTGAGAAGATTTTTTTGCGGTCCTGTGGATGCTATCGCCATGAATTGGCTGCTGCAGAGAGAATATGTGATTGACAATGTGTCATCTCCCTGTCAAGCGCAAGAATGATGCTCAAGGGCTGGATTCCCTGATGGCTCACATCCTGCAGCGAGGTGCCATACAGCCAGTAGGCTTTATCCCCCCTAGAATCACATCAAGAAAAAGAAAAAAAATGCCCCCATTCTGTTTTAGCATGTCTTCTTGGAGCGTCGAGGAACTTCGCCCTAACTCTAACCCTCTACCACCCTGCTACCCAGTGCATCAGAGTCAGTGCGGTTTAAAGATCAGTTTCATTTTCACTCATCATTCATTTTCAATGACTTGCAAATGTTATGCATGATCATCTGTCTGTATTTACACATCACAGTGAGCATGTGTTCACATGAGTGCATGTAGGTGCATTCAGCATCCAGGTTACCTCAGTCACCATGTTTGTAGACTGCTGATTAACAGACTAACCGAGCTAAGGACATTACTCCAACTGTTCAAATACTTGCTACAATAAATTATGGGGGACACGTGTGAGATAAATGACAGCTGTAGGTGCACATGACAAAGATTGAGTGAGTGAGTAATACAAGATGATGGTGAAGGATGACGCGTGCAGGTATAGCATTTTATCCCCAAATGGGACCCACTCATACTCTCCCTCTACAAACACTCTCATATTTGATTTTATTAAACATAGTGTGTTTTTATTGAACATGAATGCTAACAAGTCAGGTGCAATTGTTAGTGTTTGTGTACAACTGGCAACATGCCAGGATGCATATTTCAATGTGGGTTATAAGAAAAGCAAGGCATGAAAATAAAACGTGGAGTGAAACTATATCTTGCAGATGTTGCCAGGTTATCCTTGGCCAATCAGCCTTTTACTTTATTCCATTCAGCCTTTAGCTTAATGAATGTGTGCCACAGTTGTTTGGATCTTAAAACTTAAAGTGTAACTACACAAAATGGGTGCAGTTTCTAAATGGTAAACTCATGTTAGCAACTTCATTCCTAACATGGGCTAATTGTTCAAAGTCACAAATGCTAAATACTGTTGAGCAATGGTTTCAATCCTCGTGACTCAAACTCTTGAGTCTGACTTGCTGTAGGGTTAGTACTGAGACACCTTTATACCCAAACACGAGTCTATGACGACGAAAACATGTACCATTTCAACCAAAAGGAAAATTAAACTGCAACAGCCATTGTACAACTCTGAGAGGGCGGCACTAAGGTGGTTCTAATACAAATGTTGCAGAACTAAACATGTTCACATGAAAATGTAAAAGAAAATGCACACTAACATTAAAGTAGCACCCTTAGTTCCAGTTTGTACAGTTTATCTGCAAAAAAAAAGATAGATTTTTGGGTGTGTTACACTTTAATCTAGATATTTTAGATAAAAAAAATACTGAAAGGTGGGTGTCTGTTGTGGAGTCTTTTGAGGTTAAGGTGGCCCCATCACAAAACCAATTTATTCTTAACAATTTATTTCAAAAAAATAATAATGTTTAATTTTTATGGCTTTCAAATATATCTTCCAATTGATGTTTGAAACTGCTATTCAGTTAACTATTTTTATAAGATTGTAATGGAAGTTAGCTTCCACAACTCATTGTATTTATTTCAGTATCTCTACAAACAGATGTTTGGAATGATTTTTAATAAAAAGTTACTGTTTTGACAGTTTTTTAACCATCTAATTTTTCTATTTTAGCTTGTTAGTGTTTTACTCGTCTATTTATGTACAGCACTTTGTTGACCTTTGTTATTACAATGTGCTGTATAAATAAAGGTGGTTTTGGTATGTCATAATATCAGCAGCTTCATATAAGTTTTATATGTCAGTCAATGTTAGTGAATAGTCATTATAGTACCACTTTATATAGCATTAGATAGGAAATTATTTTTTTAAGCAGATTTGGGATTTACCTGCTGGTCATGTTGAAAGAGCGGCCAGTGATTATTAGGGGGAGTGCCGTGGCATTTTTTTAGCAAATCCCTTGTGCAAGTAAAATGAGCTCCAGCTAAGGAGACACACCCACAAGTTGCACCCTGCAATCAGAGGAGGTGAAACACACACACACACATATCATTATTTAAAATATAAAGTGAACACCGTGGCTGGACTTCCATTCATTTTCAACTTTTTCTATGGCCTTACGTAAACCTAACTTTTACCAGAATATAGCTACGTCTTACCTAAACCTAATTGACACCTTAGCGCTAACCTAACTCCTAGCCCAGAAAATAGAGAGGACCAAAAAAAATGTAATCACTTTACCTCAAAGTGAACTACTTTGCTGTTGAAATAAGCAAATAATGTTTTCACACAGCTGCAAGTATAAGTACGCACACACACACACACACACACACACACACACACACATATACACAAACACACACACAACACAACTCTTGCACACAACCCTGAGCCCATAACAAGGAGTCGTAACCTGTGTTTATAGATTCAACTGCAAACAGCAGTTGTGACCACCAATCAAGAAAGGCAACACTATTACATACAGCAGAACGATGAGGGACACTAAAAGCTGTTATTTTAATACTGGTACCACTTTTAGGATCTGCGCCTTTAATATTTTTGTAGTACATTGAGCAATTTGAGCCTTTGAAATATTAAACATGGGACATAACACATTTTAACTGCTGGTCTCCATGGGCCCATTTGCCTGTTTCTGATCAAGGCGTTCATTTTTTTTCCGACTCAGAGTTTTGTGCAGGCAAGTGAAATTTACCTTATGGTAACATGTTTTTAATCACTCATATGTCTTTACCCAAACACAAGTTGAGTTTGTCTTGTGTTTTATTTGAATATAATGACAATTATTACTAGACTGCCATGGAAAAATGTTCACACCACTTACACGTCATGTTACAACCACAATATCAGAATTTGCTAATAGATTTCAAGGGATAGACCAACACAAAGTGTACAATAACTGGGAAAACGAGGGAAATGGTTTTTAAGGTTTTTTTTATGAATTGAATTCTGAAAAGCTACAAAAGTGACTTCCTTTACTTCCCTTTCAAATCAATGTTCCAACGAGGTACTATTAGTGACCATTGGCCAGCTCTTTTAAGGTTGAAGATGTTTGCATCCTGGATAGAGAGAAACATTAGACCCAGTTTCATTGGTTGGTATTGGCGTCGCAACGCTCAGCTCTGCCCACTTGCAAGTGTTTCAGGAGCAGTTTTTTTCCATAGTCAGCCCAGAGATCTACTCAACAGCAGGGTCGAAACGAGCTGACTCGAGAGAAGTATTGGTGTGAACACACTGTTTTTCCGTGATTGGTTGAGAGGCGAGGAGAAATGAGAAGATTTTCTCTGAGAAAGTCCAAAAAAACTAAGAATGAAGTATAATTGTACTATTTACAAACCATGAACCAGGTCGGAAGGGGGGGGGGGGGGGGGGGGGGGGGGTTGGAGATAAGGACATGACCAGCTTTCTATATGCAAACAGGGTGTATCAGATCTGTAGTTTTATCGAAACTTTCTCTCATTTTACACACACTTGGATGGATACTTTTGTGTCCATCTATCCACCTCATGTGGTAGAAAGCAGAGGCTGGCAGCTGACTCCCCTGGCATCAGCCAGCGTGAATCAAATCTATAAAAATAAAAAAAAAATCACTGCGGTTAAACACAATTTACGCCATTTACGTGTTCTTGCTCCCGACACGGCTGAGGCAAACAATCTCATATATAAAGCTGTAAATTTTAATTCCATGACTGAAAACACCTGGGCGAAGCAGCGGTCTACTTTGGCACAGGTGGTCGTTATAGGGAGCTCGTGCAGGGGAAAGGTCAGAAAGCTTGGCCATATTTGTGAAAAGAAATTGCCCGTCATCAAAAGGGTGGTGGCCTCCGGGTCTAGTTGCCCCCCTCTTACAATGTATGACTCCTGGAAACAATAAGCGGTTATCAGAGCACTAAGGATCTGTCAATAGCCTGATGTTCCTCTTTTGCATTTGAACAACCAGTTTTGATTGTCACAGTTAAACTTGTGGCTCCACTTGGCAAGGGTAATGCTTATAAAGCTGAGTTTACAGAAAACTCTTCAGACTGACTAAGTCTCTTGGAGGAGATGCAGTGTTTCAACAAAGAATGCACCCAGAGGACCTACATCATTTCTTTTTCTACCTGGATCATTAAGATACATCAGGGCGTTCAATCTGTTCTTCTATCAGGCATATTGTCCCATGCACTGGAGAGGATGACTTACAGAGGAGCTGTCGTGGCTGGCCTGAACCTGACCCTGTTGGCTGATGTAGTGTCAAAGATTAACATACAGCTGCCGTTAAGCAAACTGCTGCTTCAAACGATGCCTTACGTAGTTTGTAAAGTAAAAGCTAATGTAATGTGCTATCTCATAATTCCTGATTATTAATAATTAATGGTTACATCAAATATGCAAACACCACCATACTGATGTAATCAGGCCCTATTGAATTCTGGCCAAAAGGTTTTCAACAAACAGAGCTTCTTTAAAGAAGTTTACAATTGATTTCTGCTTATTCTCAGTCTGCTCCAGGAGAGCCATCGTTCCATGTCTTGTTGAAAGTGAATCACATTATGTCAGGGTTGAGGTTAAGTTGCAGGCAGATTGCTTATCTGTCAGGATACTGGCAGACGCAAACAGGTTGCTGATGCCGCCTCTTAAACTCGTGTCATTCAGGCCTCGATTATCAAATCTGTCCCTGCCATCTGAGACATACGGACGGTGTTGCATGCATCTCCCTTTTATCCCCTCCCAGCTACATTCCTGACCAGTCCTCTGCCCCATTATTGGAGCATCATAAAGAATGTATGACAATCCCTCAGAGCAGTACGGCATGGTTTCAATACAGCCAGTAAAGTTGGATAAGATGGAATAATATAGGCGTGGTGAAGGTTAACTTACTGTCTTGACTTCACTTGCCACCACACATTATTTTGATACATTGGAGAATGTCTGAGAATATAACACGTGAGCAGAAAACATCTCATGAGAAGCTTTAATACACATCATTAGCATCAAAGAACATATTTTTTAGTATTTTAAACTAGATCTGCACATTAATCAATACTGTAATGTAAAAGTTTCAAAATTAAATATCATAGTATCAGGGGTCTGCAACCTGTGGCTCTGGAGACGCAAGTTGCTCTTTGGACCTTTCCACAGTGGCTCTTGATAACTTTGGCTACAAAATATATTTTTATTATGGCTTTTTAATGTAATAATAATAATTAGTGCACGTTTTAGTATTTTTTTCTTGGAATAATAACAGAATGATGCTAAAAGTGCCATTAATATTTAATTTTCAATCAAAATTTTTTCATTATGTTTGAAACTATGATTTTTTTTTTTACATCATTATTCACAAATATCAACATCCCATCCATCCTCTTTTTTTAACCTCTAAATGGACATAAAATGGCGTTACTTTGACAATATATCCCCTACAGTAGATCTTTATCAAAAATTATAACTTGTTTTTTTTTTTTTTTTTTTTTTTTTAAAGGCCAGGCAACATTTGCGGCTCCGAATGAGTTAATTCAAGTGGACTGTAGGCAAAATGGCTCTTTAGACTGTAAAGGTTGCAGGCCCCTGTCATAGTTTGACAAAATCTGGCAAGCAGATAAGATCAAATTTGGCCTAAAAAAGACAAAACAAAAAACAAACAAACTGCAAGATCAAAAATATATATAAAATCATTCACAAGTAACCAGTTATAGAGTTATTTTTGTCCAGGAATTAGGTTTTCATTTTTGGAAATGCTAAAAGCTCCCCTTTGACCAATCAATGATCAGGGCTAATTCTGGTTACCAGCCCATTTCCTCGTGCATCTCCACTGTCCTTTTGAATCACCCTTCTGCTGGGCTGTAGGACATAGCCACAATCTCTGCTTTCATTAAACTAAGCTCAAAATTTGCAAGCCTGAGATAGTCTAATTGAAGTTTTATCCGGTGTGTTTTCATCTTGTAAAGAATTTTTACTTTCTCATTAAAAGTTCTGTCTTTCTTGGCTTTGTGATTTACTTGATACGAGGATAAACTGTGGATGTGTGAAAACATTTATAAGTGATGCATACAAATGAAAAACGCTGAATTAAGTTAATGCAATGCCCAGATTATTAGAGAACCTGATATTCAGCCAAACAGGTTCTGCATTTTAAAAGGAATATTGAAATGAAGCCCCGGTGCAGCTAATCACTGCCGGTCATGCAAAGGGTCTGCGGTGTGCTTGCTAACAGATCCCAGGAGCTTGGCAATATCCGTGGTCTTGAAAATAGTCCAGGTCATATCCAAAAAAAACAAGCCACCGGGGTGTCTGATGAGGGCAAGGCGAGACTGGGAAGAACTTCTGGACGACTACTCATGTATGGCTTTCAGCTGTCTGACACTGGCTGACTGTGGAGGCTCAGTACATGAAGGCAGAGGAGCAGGTGAACTAATTAAGGCTGATTGTGTTGTGGCAGAGGCAGATACACAGGCAGCCAGGCCAGATAACAACAGTTAACTCATAAACAATTTGATATTAAATAACTGCTAATGTAGAATTTATGTTAACAGTTTGTTTTTATTTCTTAAACTGGAGTTTAAAGCTAATCACGTTTAATTACATTCTTGGCATTTTTGCCATTTTTTTATTTTTTGTCTTGGTTTCCTACTATTAAGTGCTTTGAATTGGACCACAGCTGTACAAATCTAATCAAGTTCAGTTAAATCTTCTTGAAAGTAAAACTTTACAAACATGAAAATAAAAAACGTAATCCCAATTTCTCTATAGAAAAGCTTGATGATGGGTCTCAATCAGGGTGTCCAACTTGTCAAAAGCAACCACATTGACTAGACAATATTGGATGTATCACAACAGTTCCTAAAACAGTGTAATCTTTTAAAATACACCTCAATAGTATTTTGTCAGTTGAGGTTTTGCTGTGATTGTAAGAGATACAAATGGATGACAATTTACACACTGACCAGTAAAGAAGAAATCCTAGACAGGCTTGATTGGTCATGGTTGGAAACCCTTAAAACTGCTATTTCTCTTCACAAATTGTGATCTCCAGAGATAAACCTTAGACCTAGATCAATACAGCTGGCAGGATAGTGACGTCAAATCTAATTAAGATTGCCTGCATGGCACAATGGTACCAATCTGTGCTGGGTGGGCCCAGTGTCAGCATGGGATACAGCGAGGTTATTTTTTTCCCCATTGTCTGAGGCTTAGAGACAGCTCCAGAGGGATCTCTGCAGCCAAGACACCATTATCTGGCTAAGATGTGGGACAATCACACTGTCCCTGTCTCATTTCTTGTAAAGGTCCCTCTTCAATTAATCTCGGAGCCAAATCTTTTTCATGCTCTCCTGTAAGGACACCATGAAAAGATACTTTTTCAATAAGGCTTGTGAACAGGTTAGCTCCTGTGTTGGAAGAGAACAAAGAGGGATTATGTCATACAGGGTCAACTGGGAAAGAGAGGATGTAGCTCGATGAGGGATTAGGTGTAGATAATGTTGTGTTGTTATGTCTAACACAATTTCCTGCTTGAAATCTGAACATTCGCATGTCGATCTAGTCAGTCAAATTGCCATGATTTCTGGTAGTGAAGGACCCAGGTGCTGAGAGTGGCTGTGGCAAAAGTTGAGCTTTTCATAATGAAAAAAAAAAAAAAAACTAAGAAAACTCACAGGTTTTAAGTAGAACATGTCAAAAAGCACAGAATATGAAACATGAGCATAATTGGTTATCGGAAGAATCCAGCAGTAAACAAAGAGAACAGTGTGCTTATATACTGAGGCCTGGGGTCCGTTCTTCGTACGTCGCTAACTCAGTTAGCAGGATTTGATTGTTGACGATTTGGCATGATCTTGGATCGTTTGGTTCTTCGAAAGACTTCCTGCACTTGTTGTCATAGCAACATGTGTGCCAGCTTAAACCTGCTCACGAGCAGGTTTATTTCATGTAAACAGTATTAGATCGCAGCTTTAGAAGCGGAGGAGATAGGGAAGTCTGTCGTATCCATGTCCATTTTTACGACAGCAACCTGTTGCGGAAAGTGCAAGAATAACTTTCGAGCTTATCGATTTAATTGCATATTGCGCAGTAGACAGGATCCTTTAGCGCAGCGCAACAGTGTAATTGTAGAGATTTTTCTTGGTGGCTGTTATAAACAGACAAACACATCATTTAACAGTGGCTTTTAAAGAGGAAAAAGTGGTGTTAGAGCCATAAATAGAAAATATATAAGTTATTTGTATGATGGTTTGCTTTTTATTTTTATCATATTCGGTAAGATTTGTTCAGGCCATTTTATTGTGAAGTTTAGTTTACTTTGAAAGGCTTGCTTCCTGTCGTGCCGTATATTGTATTAGAAAAAACTATGGATGGATTATCTAGCCACGGAGCAATACAGTTTTACCGTGTAAACTGTGGATGCCTTGGAAAAGGAAGAACTTCATTTTTTTATAGATAAATATTTTTTTTGTTAAAAATCCTAGTTTGCACGTGTTTTTTTTTTTTTTTTTTTTTTTCTAGGAGAGTGAAAGAAAAACAAGAAGAGAAAAAAAAGAGAAAGAAGAGGTGATAGAAAGAAGAGATAAAAGGAGGAGAATGATAAAACGTCCTCTGTCTGCTCCATCACCTGGAAAGAGACACAAAAAGAACAGCACAACCAACAGACATAAAGCAACAGATACAATCGTGTAACACCTTGATACCATTGCTAAATCATATGTATTATTATTTAAGCTGACATGTGTAATGTGATACCTAAAAAAGAAAGTAAAAGAAAGTAAATAAATAAATTATAGCCTTTCTGTATATAAGTGAACATTTAATACCTGGGACCCAGCACCTGTAGGAGATTGTGAGAGTGCACTAGTTTAGGTGAAAATTATCCAGAAGGAAATAGATTGATAGTGATTGTGGAGAACCGAAGACCCACCTTCCCTGAGCACAGAGGCAGGAGTCAGGGAACCCGTAACCCCGGACTCCCAAAGGGGCCCCCAAAGCAGTGCGCCCGAGAGGGGCCTTCACAGGAAATCTGCAACCTCCCCCCCCCCCCCCCCCCCCCCCCCCCCGAGGAAAGTGGAGAGACGACCCCGAGGAAATCCCCCAGCCACCGCAATGCTGACGCCCCCAA
The DNA here is from genome assembly GCF_011125445.2 of Fundulus heteroclitus. Lineage (NCBI taxonomy): Eukaryota > Metazoa > Chordata > Actinopteri > Cyprinodontiformes > Fundulidae > Fundulus > Fundulus heteroclitus. Next base: position 19,998,171 of record NC_046374.1, on the reverse strand, counting down.
GAGCCGCGGGGACGAGCCCGTGGGCTCCGCCGGCAGCCGGCCGCGCTGAAGTGGTCCCGGCCATGGGCCCTGGGGGCCATGGGCCCTGGGGGCCAGAGGCCCCAGGGGCGCCCCGCCCCCGCGGCAGGGGGGCGGGGCACGTGTTCTTTACTTCCAGTGTCTAAGGAATGACACTGAAATTTGGATCTCTTGACATAACAAGTGCCTTTTTAAAATAAAGTATAATAATTAAAGGCGACCATTTTGTAGAATATTATTGTATTTCACTTTTACTTGTCCCCATGTTCTAGTGGGTCCTGTGGAGGCTCTGACATAAAGGAACAAAGTAAATATGAAATTATTAAAATGCACAAATACATACTGTAGAAAGTGATAGAAACATCTACCATGGACAGTATTTACACAATAATTTGTTTGCTACTTTTTGCCAGCCCTCTCTCCTGGCTTTAACGGATTTTTAGGTGTTTTAATTATGACTCAATTTCAGCATAACCTTCCATTAAAAGCTCTTGTTCTGCTTGGGAGAAAAACTGTGGGCGTACTTTGGCCATGCTGAACAGCCAATAGCAGCGTTGCTGATCATTGTTTCTACTATCGATACATTTCCCCTTTTAAACAAACGCATGAACGCGCAGTTTTCTCAGATAACTCAATCCAGCCATACTAATCATAAACAACAGGTGTGTTGGAAGAACCCAATTAGCCGGATCATGATTAGCTGGATGAAATCATCTTGGATGTCTCATTTGATCTCGGATGTTTTAAGCAACGTACGAAGAACGGACCCCTGCCCTCAAAGAATGTAAACATACTACTACTTCCAGTAAAAACATCTGCTTGTTGATCACATGACTCGTGTGAGGCAGAAAAAAAAAGTGTTTCCAATACAGCTTTTTAAAAGACAACAATTTCAATACGGCCTAAAAATCACCTCATCCTGGAGCAAAAATATTTTTATCTGGGAAAAATAGCAGCTTCTTTATTTACATTTTTTTAATCGGCACGTTTTCTTGAATTAAATTTATTTTTGTAACTACAAGTTGCACAATTTGATGGTCAATGGAAATGTAGCTAATGTGTGCTTCCTGGTTTTCCTGAGATTTTTGCGCTCCTGATTTAATTACATTCCCATTATAAATATTCAAATATTATCGCTATAAAATATGGTAAAGTTATTGATAATGTGCTTTCTGTAAGCAAAATATTACTAATATTACAACTGAAAAGTTATCCTCTATGCAAATTATTAATAAATACAGCGGTCATGAAAAAAAGTAATTTTAGAGGTAAGACAAGTAAATACAAAAGCTGTATTTACACTCACTGAATACTGTATCAACCCAGAAGGGGTTACAAAACAATTTATTGGCCTTTTGGGGCACAGAAATAGCCCCAGCACAGCATATAAACCTCTGCAGGCTTTGTTTACCTCCATTAAGGTCAGTTTTCATGACTCAACACTAGAGACAGACAGAGCCAGGATGGCATCTATGGGAGGATAATGTAAACCACAATCACTGCTAACCAAAAATAACACAAAGGCCTTTCTCACATTTTCCAAACATCTTAATGATCTAATAGACTTTTGAGGAAATATTCTGTGGACTCATGCACATTCTGTTACATTATAGTGACATAGAAATGGAAACATGGTGGAGGTGATGCGGCATTGGCCTTGCATTGTTACTTCACGATCTGAGTGACATTATGCTGTTGATGGACCGAGAAAGAAGATCAAAAACTAAAAATAGCAACAAAAAAATACGTTTCTTGGTCTTGGTCTAGTGGTCTAGTCCAAGGCAAGGCAAGGCAAGGCAAATTTATTTATATAGCACAATTCAGTACAAGACAATACAAAGTGCTTTACATGATTAAGATATAGCAAAATAATAAAATGTAGATAGAAAATAGAATAAAAGCAAGTAGGGATAGAATGTAGTAACAAAAAAGAACATTAAAAAAACTGTTTAACTAGAACAGTCAAAGGCAATTTTAAACAGATGTGTTTTTAATCTTGATTTAAAAGAACTCAGGCTTTCCGCACTTTTACAGTTTTCTGGAAGTTTGTTCCAGATAAGCGGAGCATAGGAACTAAATGATGCTTCTCCTTGTTTAGTTCTGGTTCTAGGTATGCAAGTCTGATTGAGTGTGACACATCCTTGACTTGACCTGCCCTTACACTTAACACACTTGGGCATCTAAATTGTGATATATATATATATATATATATATATATATATATATATATATATATATATATATATATATATATATATATATATATATATATATATATCACGATTTAGATGATAATAATAATAATAATCGTGAGGGGTGCTGGTATTAACGAGTTAACTTTGTTAGACCATAACGCCGCCAATTTTTTTGTCGCCGTTAATCACGCGTCAAAACACACACACCGTTCACTAATGTTTTTTTTCCCCACAGTGCTCTCTGGACTGTTTTTATGTTACCACTTGTGCTTGCCTTAGTTCCAAGAATGCTAGAGACTGTAGAAAAACTGACCCTTGTTCACTGTTGCCACGTCCGCTTATTTCATGCGACTGTGAGCTTCTTTTTTCTAAAGTCGCTTGTAAAATTCATGAGTTGCGTTTTTTTAGTTTGTTTCTGAAAGTCTCTTATTTGGGCCCTAAAATAAGTGGTGCTGCCGCACTACAGACTCTTTGAGTATAACCAGCTAAAATATTCCTCCGCCTCATTACGAACTGTAGCGCATCCCGTGTCGCCGCCATATTGGCAAGGTCTTTTCTGCTCTAGCCTGACGTAGGAGCCGATGGAAGTAAAGTCAGAGGGAGCAACTCTGCCCATATTTTCTGCAGTTTACAGTTGCAATAACCAGTGATAACTGCTGAAAGTAGATCATGCGGTGGAGATCACCATTTTGAGCAAAGACTGGTTCTGAAGATGAGTTTTTACACGCTGATAACCTTGTAAAAACCCAGCCCATAAACCATACTTTAATGCTTATTAATTAGTTGTCTTTATATTTGACAAACTAAGGCTGAATCACGTTGCCAAATTAAGTACCCTGGAGTTACAGTGTCAGCACACAAAGCTGTGCTAAACTGTTCTCTTTCAAGGGTGATAAACTCCTGGCCCTGCTGCACGCAAAGTGTAAGATTCTGGAATGACCTGGACGTTTAAAACCTTTTTCTAGGCTTTAAAAAAGTTGTGTGCATGAATGTGGCTATAAACAGCACGTAAAAATACAAAGAAATTATTGTTGTTGAGAGTGAAAAAATTAACAACAAAACTTGTGACTTTATTGAAATGTAAAATTAGTATTAATTTATATGTTAATGCGTAATTCCATGTCTATCTTCGTTGACGAGACAAAAAATATTTCGGCATGAAAATAGGTATTGTTAAACAGAGTAACATTTTATGGCACCAGGATATTTTCATTCCAATTCTGAAAACTGCTTAAAAAATAATAATGTTTTTTGTACAAGCATGCTTTTTATTAGCGTCTGTCATGCTTTGAGACTGAACCCAAACACAACCGCAACAGAAATACATTTTAAAGAGGTTTATTGGATGATGATGATGAATTGTGGAAGCAGGAGACCAGAGAGGCAGAACCGGTCTGGAGCCAGAGAATGTAGATGGTAGGAACTGGCAAGCAGGGCCAGCAGCACGGCAGAGTGAATACTTGCAGGCGGGCAGGCAGGCGAGGGCAAAGGGAACTCAGGTTGGAAAAGGTGAGGTGAGCAGTACTGAGTAGAAACGAACAGAAGTTAGCAGAAATGAGCAGACAAATCGACAGGGAAGAGCTAACTGAGGGAGGTTTAAGTAGCAGTAATGACAGGTGGAAAGGGTCCTGGCTTGATTAGTGGCTGACAGGAGTAGGTGATTAGAAGGTGGAGTGGAGACCGGGGTGTATGGAGGGTAAAGAGTGCCAAGAATATGTCCATGGTGCAGAAGGCAAAGCTGCACCATGACAGCGTCATTTATTGCAAAATTGCATTTTAAAATGCCCAAATAGGCTTTTACATTATCAGAAATAAAAGGATAAGGTCTTTTAAAGTGCAGGAGGCGCTCCTAAAGACCTTCTTAGACTCTACGGTGGCATCAGCCATCTTCTATGGTGTGGCTTGTTGGAGTAGCAGCTTATCTGTAGCTGAGAGGAAGCGGGTGGATAAGCTCATTAGGAGAGACGGCTCTGCCCCTTTCAACCCAGTACAGGTGATGGGAGACAGAAGGACTGTAACGAAAATAGCATCACTGATGGACAATGTCCCCCATCCAATGCATGGAGCTGATGCAGAGCTGGAGAGCTCTTTCAGTAACACACTGCTGCATCCCAGATGCTCTAAGGAGCATTTGTGCAGGTTGTTCCTCCCGGCTGCAGTCAGACTTTATATCTAGGCTGCTCCCAACATACATGATAACTGTTTACAACATAATAATCGTTGCAAAGGTTCTGATCCAACCATTAATTGTTTACACTGCCCCCCTGATGATAAAATTATTTGCACACGCATTAGCCGGGGAATCTGCTGCACTATTATGCATATTGTATTATTGTATGCTATGTGAATATTGCATATTATATTATTGTGTGTTTTGTAAATATGCTGCAGTTTGTCCTTTGTTCAATATCTACTCTGGTATTTAGTTATCTTCCACTCTTGGTGTTACTTTAGAGCTAACTTTAGATTACACCGGTTTGCTCTTTTTTCTTCTTCTCTAATTTCCCATTGCTAATAATTGTGTGTAACTGTCTGTGTGTTTGCCACTGTCACACCCGAATTTCCCCATTGAGGGACTGTAAAGGAATTATGATTCCCATTATATTATATTATATATATATATATATATATATATATATATATATATATATATATATATATATATATATATATATATTTAATTACATACATACACATACACACACACACACGTGTTAATTTAAGATAATTTCTAAGGGAAAATTGTGTTTCATTCTGTCATAAATGCTTTGGGATTGCCTCTTCCTGAATTGCTGCAACATAAATTTAACTTTGTTGTAATTTCGAAAGTTAATCAGTATGCAGTACAGAACAGCCTGCGGTCCCAGTAGATAAGTCAAAATTAAAACTCAACAGACTAGAAATAGTGGGGGGAAAACATAAAAATCACCTTTCCTTGTTCAAACAGTTGAGTTATACAAACACAACCAAAATATAGGCCTCTCAGAGACCAAATATGCAATATTCTGTCCTTAATCAACCAGTCTTACACAAAAGTAGCTCAATATTTTTTTTTTCAGAAATATTCAAAGAGGCCGGTGGAGTTGGTGTGATTGATTCATATCTGAATCGCTGTATCTGGCTGCAAGGAGACCACAGCACGATTCAGTTAGTTAATCTAAACTTTTGGAAAAAAATCTGAATAAAAAAGGTAAAATCAATTTAAAGCCGCTGAGATATCATGTTGCTCTCTGGCCTGAATCAGAATGACACATGCGGACACTCTCCGCCAAAGTTGTTTTAAAGTCAAATGGATTGTAACAGAAACCCAAGGAACACTCTGTTTCTTACTCTGAGGATTAGGTAATGTGTAGAACAAAAGAGATATGAATAATTGATTTGCACTCAAATGCAGTGCTGTCATAGACATACAAGTGTTAGTTTCTGTTTCAGTGTGTGAACCTTAAACACCTTCAGCAGAAATAAAGCCATTTGAAAGGTGAGCAATTTGTCTACAAAATAAATGAAAGCCTTAGTTGTGTTTCATGAAGAAAATTAAATTTGTTTTGGAATACGAGGAATATACCATGCTGTGAAAAAATATTTGTCCACTAACAGATTGCTCCTGTGTTGGCTTATTTGTCACCCATATTTCAAATCAAGCAAGTTTTAATATCCGACAAAGATAACTGGAGCAAAAACAAAATGCAGTTTTCAAATAATTTCCTTTATTAAAGGGGAAAAAAGCTATCCAAACCAACCTGGCCCAATATGAAACCTAATTACTTTTTCTGCCAGCCTTGGCAACATCAATTGCCATCAAGCATTTACAATAACTTGCAATGAGCCTTTCACATTGCCATGGAGGAATTTTGGCCAACTCTCTTTTTGCAGATTTTTTTAAATTTTTTTTAAATCAGTCACATTGGAAGGTTTCCGAATGTAAACAACTTATTAAAAATGTCAGCCTTTGTTTTGTCGTTGCTGGACTGCAGTGCAGGCAAGAGCTTGGGAGAAACATGATGAGATGATTAATGATGATTTATTGAAAAATGTGGACACAACTTACAAGGCAGGGCAGGCGACAACAAAGGCTAACTTCACACTGCAGGTCTTGATGCTCAATTCAGATTTTTTGCTGAAATCCCTCTTTTTTTTAGGTGACCACTCATACTACTATTAGATGCAACCGCCATCAGACTTCTGTCTGAACGGTTCAAGACCGCAAAGCGACCCGCAAACGCAGATAACAAATGGAGACGTCACACAGTAGCGCACTGAATTGTGAATTGTTTATAGAAGTGTTCAATAAAGTTTTGTTCAAAACAAACCCTCGGGAAAAAAAAAAAGGGACACCAGTCGGCATCTTTCCTTGCTATTATTAGAAAGCTGTTGAGCAAGGGGAGCCGACGATATTAAGACCACATCATAGCAAAGACTAAATAAGGTAAGAAGAAAGCAGCACAGCTATTAACAATGGTCTTTTATGGAGCACTAACTGCTACTGCTGATTAGTAGTGTGGTTGTGTAGTTGTAGCAAGGAGAGAGACGTGAAACACGGATAAAATGCAACACGACCGTTCAGACTGTGGACGCTTTGAAAAATATCTGCTACGTCGCCGAATTAGTACCACAAACGGAAGCGCCACAATGTGGGTTTAATTTCCCTGCAGTGTGAACGTAGCCAAAGACAGGAGCCATAACAGAAGCATACCAGACATAGGAGTAACACAGCAGAGGATCCAACAAGGAGGGAGGAAAGGAGACAGAGGGGAAGGCAGGTGAAAGTAATTATGACAGGTGCATGGAATGACGGTAATGAGCTGAAGGAGAGGGAGACCAATGAGATGGCAGGAGACAGAGAGGAAAACAGAACCAGAATACAATGCAGACTAAACAGACTCTATGACAAACAAGACTCACTACTAACTGAACCAAAGACAGGAGACATATAGGCAGGAGAAGAAATATCTAACAGAAACAAGAATAAACTAACTAAATCCACAATGAACAGTATACTAAATAATAACCGGCAACAAAAAGGAAGGAACTAAATTCATAGACTAACAATAATACTAAAATATGAAAGACTGACAGGATGCACGATCCTCAGAAACCTAATACTGAAAATATTCAAACACCTGGGGATTGTGACAAAAAGTGGCACTACATAATCTGGATTGAAGTCTGCCCTTGAACTATGCCACCTCCAAAACCACTTTTTTTTTTTCTTTACCCACTCGGAAGTGGACATGCTGGAATTTATTGTTCCATTGATTACCACAAGTTGTCCAAGTTCAGGAGCAGCACAGCAGTTCAAAACCTTATTCTAACACCGACATGTTTGACTGTCAGTATGATATTATTTTTCTGAAATGCTGAAACGCATGAAATTTACATCTTCCATATGTTTCCTCTTTCGTCTCTTCAGTTCTAAGAGTATTTTTTCAAAAGTCTTGGGAATCCTTAGGATGTTTGTTTTTTCTTTCTTTTATGTGAGAAGGGCCTTTGTGTTCGCTTTTGTCTGCAGGGGGTTTTGACATTTGATCCCTCCCCTTGCTGCCTTTTTTTGACCATTTTCTTTCTTTATGTTGAACTACAGACACTGCGACAGACTGACGACCTGTCCAGGGTGTACCTTGCCTCACACCCATTGACAGCTGGAGATAGGCACCAGCACCCCTCGTGACCCCAATAGGGATAAGCGTGTTAGAAAATGGATGGATGGATGGATGGATGGATGGATGGATGGAACTATGGACAATAATCATAATAACTGTGGTAGCTGAGGTGTGTGGTGCTTTCAGTATTTTACGTTTGTGACCTCCTGGCTGAGCTGTCAATGAGCTCTTAGAGTCATTTTGATAGGTAAGACATTTAGATGAAGCTTCATCCTTGCTGCACGTTTTAAAAAATTATGGATGTGACAGATTTGATATAAAGGGTTGCTTTGTTTAACAGAACTCTGTTTTTCCAAAACATGTTTGGAATTTAATGACGACGCAACACCAGATTGGTTTGGATAGATTATTTTGCGATAATAAAAGACATTTTTGGTTACCTTCTTTTAAAAAAAACACATAGTTTGATGACCTGAAAAACAAAACAAAAGCAAAGTAAGGTGGAATATGCTTATTTGAGAGTTGTCCTCTCTGTATTTTTTGTTCTCAAACAGCGATAACAAAATCGAATTCTGGGACTGTTTTCACAGTCGCCTCATATGATACATTTTGCCAGTGAATTTGAAAAACAAAACAATAATACAACAGTTTAGCTGGCAGTAGAAAAGCTACATTAGGATTATGACCGTAGTTCCACAGTGAGACTTTATGCTTTTTTATACTTGAAGCGGCACTATAATGGGGACTTCATCCCTTTGCTTTTGGGGTTATTCTATAAAAAGGTGCCAGTGTCTGCGGTCCCAGTGGTACCTATTACAGCAGCCTAGTAGTCATTAATCACAGGCAAGTAAGCATTTCAACACAGTGTCTGCCTAGAGTTTCCAATAGTCATTCATTAACAGTTCCCACTACCATCTCTTTTCTTAGCATCTGCCCCCTCCTTCTCACCACTCCCACCTGGACCCTACGGAGTTGGTCGTTTTCTTGCTGACATACCTGCTTTTCTTTTTGCCTGCGTTATGTATAAACTATAGAAGTAGGTGTACTGGGAGATATCTTAAGATAACCTTTGCAGAACTTCTTCTATTATTATTATTTTTTTGATGACACCCTTATGTGAATGTGTTTTAATGAAATTAACACTCTAGCTATGAATAGCAATAGTCTTTTATCAAGACTGTAGGAGTTCGTACGTAGGAGATAGTGTCTTGCAGAAGTATTTATGCATATTTTCACATTTTGTCATATTACAACTACAAACTTTCATGTATTTTACTGGCTTTTATTTTTCTTCTTGGGATAGACAAACTCAAATTAGCACTTAAAGTGTGAAGTGAAAAACAAAAAATAAAATGTGCCATGCCTTTGTCTTCATCCCATTTTACTTTGACAACCCATAAAGTAAATACAAACCAGACACTGGCAGAAACTAAACAAAGACAGAAAAAAAACAACTGACAGGGCTAGGCAAGGAGAACTTTAATGAAGAGTATCTCTGGAGGACCTGCAGAGATCCACAGTTGGTGTAGGAGAATCGGTTCATGGGAACATTTTTCATATTGTTCTCCACAACAAAACGGCAGCAAGAAAATAATTATTTTTTAAAAAGATTAACAATTACTGTTTACAGTTTGCCTTAAGTCATGTAGAGGACACAGTGTTGTTTGTCATATCCTTTAGCATGTTTTCTACGTGGCGAAAAACCAACATTGCACAACACCCTGAACTGTCTATCCTGACTGTGAAACATAGTGGCGGTAAAATCATGCTGTGGGGGAAGCTTTGGCTTTTCCAGGGACATGGAAGCTGCTCAGAGTTCAAGAAACTGGTTAGAAGCTGCAAGCAGCTTGGGACAGGGGGTGATGTCTGTTTCAGCAAGACAAACTCTTGGTGAAAATGTTTGGCGAGACATGAAAATTTCTATTCCCCATCTAATCTGAATGGGCAAAAACTTTGATCTGTAGATGTGCAAAGCTGGTAGAGATACCAAAAGTCTCGGATCTGTAACTACAGAAAAAGGTGGTTCTACAGCTGGTACATTGCATTTACATCGCAACTAGCATGTCGCAGATTCCACATTTTTTATGCGTTCCAGTTTCTCTCTCGTTGGACAGTAGGGAAAAAAAAACATGGATGCTGTGAGGGACCGAGCCGCAAAATCAGAGAAGCACAGGGAAGTATTTGAGAAAAAAAATGGTAACAAATATATGTACCAAAAAACACCCAAACTTAACACAGGAGCTGACACACAAGGGGAACATATATACTGGCTGATCAGGCCATTTTGATACAAGAGGGAACAAGAAATACATCTACCTAAACAAAACTACAACAAAAGACCAAACTAATCAGTACAATACCAAATCAGCAACATGAGAGGAAAAAAGGACTTCAATAATGAAACTTTTCAAATCTACAAACAGACAAAAACAAATAGAAAACCCTAAACCCCTTCTACACCTCTTCTAAAACCAAGTGGAAGAGTCCAACTAGGCCTCAGTCCCATTCAGGAGATCCCAGCTGGGGAATCCTTTTCTTTACTGGCCTGGCCACACCCACATGGCAGCCTCCCAAGAACTGGCAACTCAAATGAAAAGTATATTAATTTAAAGTAAACCAACACAGCAAGAAATGACAAAATGAGTCAGCTAAATGTGTGCACCCAAATAGTTAACCCATGCCAAATCCCCTAAGTAAAAGAGTGAAGTACAGTACAGTGAAATGTAAAAGATCTATTTAAATACAAAGAGTTACCAGACCCTTCATTGTGTGGCTGCACATGCTGCCATCACAGATGCTCACACAAATGCTGTTATTGAATGTATAAATACAGCCAACTTGCGTCTCAGAATGTGTTTTAAAGTCACATTCTATTGCAAAATCTTTGTCTTTTTTTTAAGCCGTGCTGAACTGTTCAACTGAACATAAAACATTAAACAACAATAAGTGCAAATCCTTCTTTCCTCGTTTAGCCACAATGGCTACTTTTGTTAAAACAATACCAATGACAATAACGCTGTTCTATGTGGTGTTTTGGGCCCATTGACGTTACTGAAACATCCCCTCTTATGAGCACTGAAAAGTAGAACCCTTATGACTGACTAAATGTTGCACACATAATAGAGCACTGCTAAAAACTGTCAAAGTACAAAGTCTTATTCAGTGTTGCTGCAAGTTAACCTGATCAACTCTTTGATTCTTTGAACTTGTTCACAAAAGGCAGACAAGTTCAAAGAGTATAAAATACAGCCGTACGTACCAGGAAGATAAGAACCAGCCTGTATTTAGCCGGTTTGCTTTCTTACTTCAGAACAAGGACAAAGCGATGCTTCCACCCATCCATTAAAACATTTGTGTTCATATTGCTGCTGTGCTGATGTTTTCTTCCATCTCATGTGGTAAAATAATCTATCAAATGCCATGAAATAGAGTGGCCAGTAGGGAAATTATACCCATTATTAATGGTCTCCAAGATCTCCCAAAGGGCTTTCCATTATAATTATCGACTTTTACCCTTCTTGTCCTGCACATTGTTTTAAATTAAAGGAAGGTCAGCTACTGATGATATGGTCGAGGAGAAAAAAAAAAAAGAAGACCAAATATTTCAAAAAATAAGAGGAATGTGCTGCCTCCTCAAAGGCCTCACCGTCAGCTGCACTTTGTAGAGAAGAAAATCTGGATTTGCTGGTTAAGAAAACACGTTTTTATTTTTTCTGCACTGATTAACATGGTATTGTCCTAATCTTTTTTTTTTTTTTCAGCAAACATGAACTTTCCAGTTACCCCTTGTGTAATTTAACATTTTTATACATTTGGGCATGATTGAAACGATCTCATCCTGACCAGGTAAGACATCAACCTAAGAAGAGAAAAATAAGTCAGAAAGCCCGTCTTAATAACGAAGCAAAGCTAAAATGAAAAAGAAGTACAAAATGAGCAAAACGTTAGTGACAAATAGCTTACCAGCCAGGTGCTGTTGATCAAATGCAGAAGCTTAAAACACAACATAATTGTGTGACCTTAATTCTTCTGAATGCGTTGTGCACTTTCTGGGTGTAGTGCTGATGTCAGGGACAAAAAGGACAAGAATCTGCTTTTCTCAACTTTGGCTTCAGGCCCGGTGACCTCTCAGAGTTTTGCTTTTCTACCTCCTCAAACAACTTTGGGTCATTTTTTGGGCAGCTTCTGGCCTGCTGAAGAAAAGCATTCCGGCAGCATGATGCTACCATCACCCTGTATCATGTTTGTTTTCAGGGCAATGTTAGTTGTAGAGTGCACAATTAAAATTTGTCTTGTCAGCCCTTTCTTTTTAACCTGACTCTCGCCAGATGGATTCCGTATGCAGAGCTCCACACGACCACCTGGGATTGCTCCATTGGAGGTGTATTTCAGAGGTAGGGGCCTTAAACAAAAAATCCTTGCATATGATTGGATAAACCACTTGTTCGTCATGTTTACTAATGCACTACTTCAACCACTCACATCAAAACCCATAACACTGAAGTTAGGGAAGATCAAGCTTTTGCCAACCCCAGTTGGGAGAAGGTCGAAAACATCGTTTCCACCAACAAAAGCCTTCAAAGCCGTTCTCTGGTGTTCTTTTAAGGAATTAATATTCCATAGATGGGACAACACTGATGAAATAGCAGCATCAGTGTTACCGCTTGCTTCCTCGCTGCCAGCTGCCATTGTAGTCTGAGTCAAAACAGTCGCTTCTCTGATACGTCACATTGACGAAAACCCCGCACGGCGATCCTGATTGGCTCGTCCATTTGATGTGGTATTAAAATCCCTCCCAATTGCAGCGAGTCCTGATGGTTGCTTGGAACCGTGTGGTGCTCAGTGGAATGAAATCCATCTGGCAAGAGTCAGGTTCATTTCTCTTGGCTAAGCTTAGGAACTCAGTTTAGCCAAGGAGGAACTCCCCCAGAGTTACCATGGACCTATAGGCTGCTTATCCAATTAATCTGCGTCTTGCCAGGGCTGTCAGTTTAGCTGGATCTCTTTGTAGGTTAGCAGTTGTGCTATACTTTTTTTCAATTTCAGATAATGGAATGAATAGAGCTCCGTCAGATGTCCATAGCTTCTTTATGAGGTAGTTTCCTCAAGAATATTCCCAAACAAACTTATGAGGTATTCACAAAATTGCTGGATATATACTGCAATGAAGTTACACATAGGTTGACTCTATTTACAAATTAGATTACTTGTTGCACTGGATTTAATTTAGAAGCAATGGCATTGATGTCACATGTGTTATTTTATATTGTTTATACATTAACGTGATGTAAATCAGGGGGGAAAAAAAAATTTATAGAGAAAATTTTAATGTTTTCATTTTATTTTTCATTTATTTGATCCTTGTCTGACCCAGTGTTCCACAACTGCACACCATAATATCTGTAGAGCTCATCAGTAAAAAATCCCTGTTCCTCAGACAACATAATATCATTTAAAGAAGGACATTAAACCCACAATGTTAGATTTTACTGGGTAGATGTACTGGGCAGATTATTTATATATATATATATATATATATATATATATATATATATATATATATATATATATATATATATTGCCTGCTTCCAGGAAGGTAGCAAGGGTAAGTCTGCACTGATTATGTGGTGAAAAAGAGAATAAAGACAGAGCAGCTTTGGCTGCTTATGTAATGTGGGCGAAAGGGGAAACTGATACAGATAGTTGTAATCAGCTCGTATGACGTGACCTGAACATAAATCTTTTGTACAAATATTCACTTCTCTTGAGAAGTGAAGGCAAATTCCACTTTATTTCTCTTGTGACAACATCAAACTCTGCCATTTAAAACAACTGAATTCCCAGAAACAGAATACTTAACATTTACTCATGCAGGTCCAAATTAACATTATTATTAATATAGGGAGGGGAAAAAAAAATCTCCAAGAGTGTGTGAACGTTCAAGCTTCTACATGATGGAGAGATTTAAAATAAATACCCTCGTGGGCACACAGAGGATGGCAGAGCCATTAGTCATATCATGTAAGAAAATGAATGGGCCAAAGTCTACCATACTGCACTAGATGAGTAATGCAGGGTCTTGGCTGCTGGTACGTTGCAGAACAGAAGCTAGCAGTGCTTGCCAATTCCACGATAAATATCAGATATTCTGGCAGCACACTTTAGAAAGTGAGCTTTGTGATGGAGAGGAAATTGCCGTCGGCCTGCTGCATTGCTAAAGACATAGCAGGAACAGCTGGTGGCCTTTTCCAAGATAATCCAGCTCTTGATATTTTTGGGACTTCTTGCTGGTGGTAAAGGCTTGTGCCATCCATAGTTCTTTGTGTGGAAAAAGAGGAAAAAATTACTTTTGCGTTTGGTTATACAATTTTATTTCATCCGCAAAATTTACGTCCCCAAAAATGAATACACACTGCAAAAATGGATCTAAAAATAAGTCAAACGTTCCTAAAGTTAGTGTATTTATCCTTGATTTGAGTAAGTAAAATGGATTATCTGCCAATGGAATGAGTATTTTGACCCCTAAAATAAGATAATTAGACATCCTGCACTTGAAATAAGATGGAGATGAATTGTTCTTATTTTAAGTGCAAAAATCTGATTCCATTGGCAAATAGTCTTATTTACATGCTCAAATCAAGGACAGATACACAAATTTTAAGAACATTTTACTTATTTCTAGTTCTGTTTTTGCAGTGCATGCAACATTAGAATACTCTACTGCTCTTAAAACGGCAAAATAACAGGCCCTAAACTATTTGAATTCATGGCTTGTTATTTTAAAAAAAAACAGCATTGCAATGCACTGCTCTCACACGTTTCTCACCAACTGAGAAACTCCATCATGGCTTCCACACGTCTAATTCGTCTGGAACTGCGGGTTTGTCTTCTGTCAGTCTGTGTCTCACGAAGTCGAATAGAAACGACCCTTATTGTCTTTCAGAAGGGAAATTCACGTGTCCCATCGGCGCAATGATACATAAGGGAAGCTTACACACAAAGGTAAAAATATGAAACAAAACAAAAATAATAATAGAGAAAAAAATATATAGTCTCGCTTAAACAAAAAATGGGCAACTGAGTACGTATAAAATACGTATGTAGATTTTTTTGCATACAAAAACACCAACAGACTACTTATAAGAATGAATAAGACTGCAAAACAAGACGAAAAAGCAAACTAAACTATGCAAAAAAAAATACAAAAAAAATCTGAGATTAGAAACATTTATTCAGTTTGTTGGGAGCATTCAAAATCTGCATGGATAGGGACAATGACTCTGGCATTTTTATACCCAGCATACACTGCATCTGAACTGCCGCACCACTGAGATGCACAGTAATGATGCATGCAGCTCGTCTGTTAGTCTGCTGCTGTTTGAAATGCCACGGCGCTGCCTCTTGTCGGCCTCTCAGTCTGGAAGGAATCTAAAGTGCTCCGTTTGAAGTTGCACAGAGGAAAATGGTCTGTTTAGTCAGGGGTAGCAGGAAAAAAAATGCGAGAGGATGTATGCTTTGTCTTTTTAGTATGTTGAAGTGTATGTGTTTTCAGCCCCTTTGGAAAGCTCACGAGGCAGTTTGATGACTGGAGACATCATCTCTTTGTGTGTGTTACACAAGTCTTTACTTATTTATTTATTTAGTTACCCCCAACTGTTGTTTATGGAAACGAAGTGTCAAAAGTACTTCACTCTCCGCAACAAATTTGATAAAAGTACTAGCTTGAAAGGTGCACGCACTTGTTTTTTTTTTTTTTTTTCGATCATTCAGGTCTGTGAGAGAATTCCACATAAGTTGCGCGACTCAGAAATAACAAACTTCCATTTTTTTTTTTTTTTCCTTTTTGGAAGTGTGAATGTGCAAAATGTCGACAACGCTCCACACCAGCAGATGGATTTCTCAGCTGAATACGGCTGTTATTAAATTATATCAGCTCAGTGAGTTGCGAGGTGCATGGCCTAATTACAATTCTTTTGAAAAATATTTCCGTTGTTCTCGGCTCATGCAAAATGGAAGATGGTGTTGGGAATAAATTTGTTCCCTGAACTCTGAAGGCACTGGAATACATCTCTGAAATTTGTGAGACTGTAGTGCGTGTATATTTGTTCGTTTGTCTAATGAACCTAATAGGACTGACTTAAATGCTTATAATGAAAATAACAAAACCACTGATTCCATTTTAGATTAAATATGTAATTAATTCATACATTCCTAACAGCTCTTTTATCGCAGATTGCTGGTTTACTGGGGGTTTTAAAGTTTCTAAATGTAGAAAAGGAGGCAAATGTTTCAGTTATCAGACTCCTTTTCTTTTGGAACCAGCTCCCAGTGTTTGTCCATTCACCGTCGAGATTTGGCATAAAATTTTATTTTTCAGGTCGCTGGAGGACTTTGTGACCACTTTTCCTCACTTTGACATTTTTGCACTTTATTTAGAAATCATTTGTAGTTTTTTTCTGCCATCTACTTTCAGCACTTATCGCTTCCTGCTTTTTCTTTTTGTAGAAGGTTCACCTGACATGGTGCTTCTGTGTTCCTGGATTAAGCCATCGATGGAGCTATTGTTGGCATTGTAACTTTAAAGTAGGCTTTGATTCAGTATTTCCATGTTGCTCTGTCTCTTTGATGAACAGCGTTATTAAACATACTGCTGTTAATACCTTTGTGTTTGTAGAAGCTATGCCTGGCACAGTACTTCTGTATTTCTCTTAGACAATCTTGCTGCAATAGTATTTGCTGCTCTGCTTGTTTCTTTCCTTGATCGAGTCACTTCCTAGTTGCCATTATGTAACTTGACATTAACTGTAACTGTAATTTACTGTGTTAGCTCTGTCTCTTTCCTGAACACAACCAAAACACATGTTACTGCCATTATTTTTTTTTTACCTTATTTTATTGCCTATAAATTAAAGCTAGCGCAAAGCTTCTTTGTTTAGCTTTGTCTGTTTTCTTGATTCACAGACCTGTTGCTGCCATGAACTGCACATGCTCTCAGTATTTTCCCTTAGAATCTATCCTGGTGCAGTGCATTGTTTCATTGTGTCTTTCCTGGATGGGGCATTGAAGGAGCTGTTAGCTCTTTATCTTTTTGTATAACTTTTATCCCATTTCTCATACAAGTAGCTCACCGGTTCTGTGCGTAGCTGTCTTTCCTCAACTGGCTCGTTTGACATAGTTATTGTTGTCATTTACTTTGTATTTTTGGGTCTTCTTTCCATAAACAGCTTGCCATTTAAAGGACTTCATTGTTATCCCGTGTCTCTTTCCTGTATGTAGTTTCTGATGGAGCAAGAGCTGCCAAGAACTGAGTATTTTTTTTATAGAAAGTATACCAGAATCACTGCTTCTTACCTTTCATTTCCTCTCTACCCTCAGTAGCGCATGGCAGATGGCCAAAAATATATTTTATTGAAGATTTTCATCCTGTTGAAAGGGAATGATGTCTCTTGACTATTGCCACATGCTTGTTCTTGATGAGGAGTTGCTGCAACATCAGCAACTTAATGTAATCTGCTGGACTATGATATATAACAGTTTACAAACCGGAATTGTAAGATTATCTAAATTTGACATTTTTACATAATAATTTGGATCGAAATGGACTGCATGTAATAGGATCTGAGTCTGACCATAAAATTGTATCAAAAATAACTGGATTAATTTAAAACTGGGGCATATTTGATTCAATATGACTGGATATGATTTGAACCAATTGGTGTCGTGAAGTGCATTGAGATAATACCCGTGCTATATAAAAACCTGAATTGAATTCAAACAGAATTATGCTTGTAAAAAGATCTCTGTGTTGCCAATGTTCTTATACTTCACATTTTACAAGCTTAGAACCTCATCAGATAGGGTCTCCATCCCTGAAGGTTTTTTTTTTGCATCAGCACTGTGGAACCATGGAGCAATTTGTACATCCTTTATCTTTGCACGAAATGCTCCAAATCCCGTTTCCTCTGTAAAGATAAGGCAAGGATAATATGTTTTTCATGTCAGCTCCTGGAATTACCTGGTCTTCTGCTCTTTTTATCGTTTCCGGCTGTAGTTTTGGATTTTCTAGATGGTGTTTGGTATCTCTTACTATAATTAATTCCCACTGGTGACGTCCTTTATCAACCTTGAGGCTCTTATCTGGGTGTTTCACAAAAACGGACAATGTGATGCCATAAGACAGCACTTCCCCGCGAACAATGGCTTACATGTGATCAACTCAAAGGTCTGAAAGTTTCTAAAAATTGCAAAATAAATATTAATTTAAAGCTGGTTTCATAAAAATGTTTGTAAAAAGTCATGTTAAAATAACCTTGTCATCAAGTTCCACATGAAAAATGTCTGCACATCTCAAATATCCTCATTTATAAAGAACTCCATAATCTATTTCAACAAAAAGGCCTTATACATCCATTTAATATAAATACAAAAAAGCAATAACAATAATAATAATTTGTTTGAGGAAATTCTGATGCTCAATAGACCAAAAATGACGATCCCAGATAGAGCGGTGAAAATGAGACTGCGTGGGTTTGATGGCTAAGGGATTGCACTGCACTACCCTTACAAAGCTTCTGTATCTTCTGTCTTTTAAATGTTTTTTTGTTTTTTTTGCTGGCACTTGATGCCTCTATATGGTAACAGCAAACAGCACATTGGGTATAGAAATAGCCTCTTCCATGTTAAATGTTTGTAGCACCTAAGGCAACCAATACTGAAACAATTTGTCGGACTTTTGTGTCAATCTTCAACCTGAACTTGACTTTCCCAATCTAAATCTGGTGTCTTTTTGTATTCTATAAGGCAGGGCTGTCCAAAGTGCTTCCCTTGGGCCATGTGTGGCTGATGGGATGATTTTGTGAGGCCTCCAACTGCAATTCAATAATGATACAAACCCGTCTGGTAATTGATGCAGAAGGATGCTTTTTTTTAAAAAAACTATTTTGGGGCAAGACCTTCACAGACAATTTTTCCTAACCTGGAACCAGATGTAACACAAATAATGAATCCTTTATTTAACCATGCATTTTTAAGCTTTAGAACTAGAAGTAAATAGGACCACAAATATCCAGGGACTTTATTTAACTAGATTTGAGGACACCCATTCATTAAATTGGCCAAATAACAAAAGCATTTTGGAAGACATAGGGACTTACACCCTATTCTTACTATATAATAGGTAAGGGATGTGATTAAATAAGTTTTACTTCTTCATATTCCTTTTTGTAATAGATAAGTAAATAAGGTTGTGTATTTATGTATGTGTTGGGTATAAATTCTTATAGTTGCATACAATGCAGAATATGCCTGTATGTGTTTATTTTGATATGTTGGTCATTTTCATGGTATGTCTGAAATAAAATTATTCAATCATTTATTGATACACATCTTAATATTCTGTTTAGAGTGTTTTCTCATCTTTTTCTGTAGCCTATATCTGGCACTTAAAATGCATCCGCTTCACTTTCCAAAACAAGCAGAGATATGGTTGCTGACAATCGGAATGCTCTCCAACACAATTCAATCTTTTTGTTTTTTTTCCTTTACCCAGAGCAACTCTAGTTGAATTTAAGTTTGCAAACTCTTGCATCATTGAAGTTCCAATTATTTTCCGACGCATTATTTGTGATGCAATTACTAAAAAGAAATACACAGAATTAAAAAAAAAGCTGTATCTTCAGCCCCGCCAAATTACACCCCCTGTAACAATTAGCACGCATTGTTGTCACATTACGGTACCCTCCTGGAGTCTGTCGGAGCTGCTTTTTAATGACTGCTCTCACAGCGGTGTTTGATGAGCGCCGTGTCACTCCGCCATCACCTGCACACTCTCAGCCGAAAACGTCACGATGCAGAAAATAGATAGGGAAGCCAAACTGTTATTTCTTCCCATGCCACAGATCTTTTTTGCTTGAAAACGTCCCAAGGTGTGGTGCGGTGGCAAACTTTGCGAAAGTTCTGCTCCAAATGAGGAGGCACCAGGAGGCAGAAGAGACATTGCATCAGGGACCAATTTACATCATGACACCCAGAAGATGGAGTCTCAGAGGTGTTACATCTGGAGGTGACTAGCACTGAACACTCTAGAATTATGTGCACATCCATTTGAATATTATCAAGCGCACACTGGGCTGATATAAGAAAGCTTGGAAATCTTGGGAACATGCAAATCACCTGGCCAAAACACAGCCGTAAAGGTCTGAGCCATTTGTTAAGATCATTACGTCTTTTGAGAACGTGTTTTTTTAGAAGGGCACAGAAGCGCACTGTGGTGTTATGATAAAATACGTTGCTTTGCAAATAATTCATATCCTTTATAACAAGGGGAGATTTTATATTGCTGACACAAAGTCGGTGACCTAAAAAAAATCTCGAAAAAGTGTGGTGTTCATTTGTGTTCAGCTACAAAGTCAATCCCACGTACAAATATTTTTGCTACAATTATAGCTGATGTATTTTGGGTTTGACAGATTGGCACATCTAAAGGAGGGAAAATCTTTGCAAAATAGCTCAAACTGAGTCCAATTGGATAGAATGTGTATGTGAACAGTAATTTACCAATCTGGCCACAGATTCTAAATTTAATCTATTTCTGAATATTTTAACAGTTACAAAAAATATATATTTTTTATCAAAAAATCCATTTTACATCTGGCTTGTCAGTTTGGAATGTTGTCCTGATTTAAGGCAAAAGGTCCCCATTAGTCTCAAGTGCCTCACAGCCTCTGGAAGATTCAGCTAGCCCTCCATTGTCTACGGCGATGTCTGAATAGACAACTGTATAGCCTGTAAGGTTGCAGCTGTGAACAGGCGAGAGGCAGGGTACACCCTGGACAGGTCGCCAGTCCAATGTAGGGCAAAAAAACCGCACAAGACACTCTTATACTTGGGGGCAATTTAGATTAATGGTGCATAGCCTTGTTACTTGACTTTTTAATGTCAACTCTGGTTGCATACAAAGTTTTATGGGAGATGATGATGTCCTGCTGGCATATTAATTATTTTTTTGCCGTTTTACACTTTGTTTTTGCTCAATTTGTTAGTAAATGTGTCATAGTTTGGGTTTTGTCTTGTTTCTGTTTTGCACTTCTCTTTATTTAATTTGTCCACCCGTCAGCATCGGTTAGCTCACTTCACACCTGTGTCATGATTTGGGTTTTGTTGTGGTTTATGTTTGTTCTTTGCTTCATTCTTGATTAGTTCACATCTCTGTCACCATCCAGTTCGGTTCAGTTCTCATTCCCCTGCCAGTTATCAGCCAACTCACCTCTCAGTCACTACTTAGTCTCTCTGCATGTCACTCTCCTGTCACCACTCACCATCCAATCAGCTTTGGTTTAGTTTCAGTCACCACCTCCCCTCTGATCATTCTCACCTGCCTCTGGTAATTAGTCTTCACTCCTGTTCACCTGCTCACTCCCCTATTTATTCCTGCTTCAAACCTTTGCACAGTGCCAGATAAATTCAAGCCTATTGGTGAGTCGTATCCAGCGTATTCTGTTCTGCTTGGCCTGTTGATACCGACCCAATTTGCCTTTTGACTTCTGAGCCAGCCTAACCCCTGATCCGTTTTTTCCTGCCTGATCCTGCTTGTTAACCTGTGTACCACACCTAGCTAGTTTTTGGATTTTCTCTGCTTGCCTGATCCCTGCCCGCCTGTGTACCGACCTGGATTTGTTATCTGACCACCGAGCCTGCCTGACCTCATTTAGCCAGTCTGCCCGTTTGTGTACCGACCCTGGACTGTTTATCTACCACGAGCTTTGTCTTGCCCTGTCCTTTGTTTCTGCCTGCTTGTTTATTCTGGTTCCTGCTCCCAACCTTTTGTTTAAATAAACCTTCTTTCATTTTACCCTCTTGTCTGGCTGAATACTGTGTCCATAGTCTCTGGCTTATGACAACCTCGGTCACCAGCCAGTCCTGTTCTGCTCTCATTCATCAGCCATTTTTCAGCCAGCTCACTTCATATCGCAGTCACCAGTCACTAAGCCTGTTCACATTTCAGCCATCAGTCACCGACCAATCAGTTTAGCTTCCTCTCGTCTCCACCCTTCCTCAGATCAGTTCCACCTGTTCCTTTTAGTTAGTTTTACTCCGTTCACCTGCTCACTCCTCTATTTGTTCCTGCCTCTGTTCTCTGCACTCGGCCAGATCATTCTGTGCCTATTGGTGAGTCTAGTCCAGCATTTCCCTGTTCTCTGTTTGCTTGAATGTTGACCTTACCCGATTAGCCTCCGGATTTCTGAGCCAGCCTGACCCCTGATTTTCCTGTTTGTTCAGACTGCCTGTCCGATGCCTGACAGGATCTGACTTTTGTGTATTAAAGCTTGCCTGTCCCCTGTTTTTGATTTATTTAGTTTTACCATTTTTCAGATTTGGACTATTTTGGTTTTTGGACTCTGTTGTTCCGTTTTTGGCTAGATGCCCATTTAAGTTCTGACTGTTCGTTATTTGTTTAATAAATTTCCTTTTACCTTACCTCTGCTCGTCTGGCTGAATACCGGGTCCTGCAAATCCCGTTCATGGCAAAATAAAGCCTTTCGTGTTTATTTTTAATAATAGAGGAAGTACAACACTGCACATGTGCAGCAGGGGATAAAACAAGGAAGTGGCTAACGGCTATTAGCATCTCTCAGCGAAACAATGAAGAATGTTCCAAGATCAAGTGGAAAAAATGCATAAAAGATAGGATTCCAAGAGGGAAAAGACTGGAATGTAGCTTGTAATACAGTATTAACCATGGTGTTTATTGAAGAGGATGCTAAACCCACCGATTGCTCATATATGACCGCAGAGTTGATTGACATGAGTAAACGTTCTGATATAAGGCTCTTAAAGTTGCTGTAGATGGATGTATTTAATAAATAATGTTTGGTCTTCGATCCCGCCGAGCTGCCGATTACTGCGAGGCATTTCAGAAGGTCAGGCTCGGTCCGGCATTATTTACAATTGGTTTATTATTTAAGCAAGCTAGCATTATGATAGTTATGTGATACTGCCAGTAGATGACGCCACGTCTGTTAACAGATCTGTTCATTGCGTCTGGTGCTGGACGCAAAACACTATTAAGATGGAGGAGTGGTGTGTATATAGCTTTATTTTATTATGAGCAAATGTTTTTTGGTCTTTTTTTAAAAGCATATGACGTGACTATATACCTTTAATCAATTGACCTACTAGTCTTGTTTATGATGGTGGGAGGAAGCCAAGAAAAGTCATGCATGCACGGGGAGAACATGCCAACTTCATGCTTAAAGACCACTGGAACCTCTTGTTGTATAACCTAATCCGGCTTTACACTTTTCTAGTGTTCATTAGTGTTCTTTAACAAACCTCTGAGGCCTTCAAGGCTGGATTTATACAGAGAAAGTTACAAGCAATTTTACTTAATTTACTAATTAGGCAGCTCCTAAAGGCAGTTGGCTGCATTGTATTAATCAGAGTAAAAGGGCAACCACACCTTTTTTTATATTTTCATTTTGTATAATTTTCCTTCAACTCCAAAATATTTTCCCCTCACAAAAAAACATTAATAAATTACCATGAAAAAAATGTGAAAAAAATTAGCAAGGCACTGCATCTTGAACTAATTCAGCTCAATTGTGATTTCTGAAAAATATGATAAAAAGCTGATTTACAACCACTGGTTATACTGTTTTTATGCCCAAAAGATCCATATAATTAAGGTACGCCTAAACAAAAAGGAGTGCTGACACCAAGATACCTCTTTTCAGCAAATCAAGCTTCTTTTTTGGCCTCTCCCACTTTGTTCTTAATTCAAAAGCCGATTTAACATTCGACCCAGTTTCTGCGTGGCTCTCTACTGGGACGCAACCCAGAAGTGTCATAGAGAGGAACCAGAATAATAAGGCCCTCCACTCTAGAAATAAAGCCAACAATATCATGTTTATGCTTCTCAGATTAATTCGCAAAAACATTAAATTTATCATATTTGTTGAAAGCATTTTTTTATGAAGCACACATATTTGCAATCACTAAGGAGAAGAGGAAAAAAAATGAGAATGGTCAGTACCATTTGAACCAGTTTGCACAAGTCTCATTTTCAAAGCTAATTATGCACACCCTTCCCCTTGGATGTTAGTTTGGTATGGAAATGACAGCCAACAATTTTATGCGACCCTTAGGACTGTAATTAGTTTTATAATATAATGTAATTAGTCCTTGCATGCAGTGTAATGGCACAAGGCCTGGAATATCAATAGTTAATGTGCAAACTGGATCACAAACAACCTTATTAAATATTCCAACTTACTTTCAAAGAGCGAGCAGCAGTCTGCCAGCAGGTTTCAAAGGGAATTCCGTGTTTTTGCTGAAGTCAACGGAGTACATATTGTCACTGTGTTGAACCATGGCTAGCAAACGCACCATTCAATTCAATTCAATTCAATTTTATTTATATAGCGCCAAATCATGAAACATGTCATCTCAAGGCACTTTACAAAATCAAGTTCAATCATATTATACAGATTGGGTCAGATTATACAGATTGGTCAAAAATGTCCTATATAAGGAAACCAGTTGATTGCATCAAAGTCCCGACAAGCAGCATTCACTCCTGGGGAACCGTAGAGCCACAGGGAGAGTCGTCTGCATTGTACATGGCTTTGCTGCAATCCCTCATACTGAGTGTGGGAGATTTTTAACTATAAAACTATATAAAAAAATGGTGACACGGGAAACGAGGTCTTTCTGCTTGCCAACTGGGAACCCAATTTATTTCAGGCTTTCTCAGCACGTACGAACGGGTGTGAGCTGGGTTCTGATTACAACATAGTGTACATGCATTTTATATCCCACAGATGGGTGTGTGTTACAAATAAGATTCTACATGCATCCATTGGTCCACGTCCTTCCAGCCTCCTTTGGCAGACATTGGTCTTATTTCTGGGAACAGCTCCACAAACGTTGAAAAACAGACAACCTTATCTTGTCAGTTGACCTCTGTTTGGGTCACACAGGATGTCATGTCCTGGTCGTATTCTGGACTTGTGCTCCCTTCGCCTCGCTTTCAGGACAAACAGACTTCAGATGTTTTCCAACCCCTACATGAGCAAGCATGAAGCGACAGTGGGAAGAAAAACCACCCATTAACGGGAAGGAAAAACCTCCGGCAGAACCGGGCTCAGTATGAACGGTCATCTGCCTCGACAGATGACCGTTCAGTATGAACGGTCATCTGTCGAGGCAGAGACAGACAGAGACACAACAAGAGAGACAAAAAAGCACAGAAGCACACATTGATCTAGTAATCTGTTCTACATTAGATGGTAGTACCACTAGCTTAATTATCGGAGTTCTGATGTTGATCATGGGTTCTTCAGTATGTGTTTAACATATAAGGAATCAAGAAAACAGAATGCAGTGGAGGCAAATTCATTATAAGGTTGAAAAGCACAGGTAATGTGCATAGGATTAAATTAGAGCTAAAGTTCCTGGCAAATGTTTCCAACTCCTCCCTAATTCATTATACTTTTCATTCAACAAACAAATTATGATCTTGTTACTACAAGCAAACAATTACGTGTCAAAATTTGCCCATATCTGAATTTGAGCATTAGTTAAAAGAAACTGGAGCTGTGATGAACAACGCCTGATGACAAAACAGGTTTATCTCATCACCACACATTGGTTAAAAAAAAAATTATGGATCTAGCTTTATTGATTACTTGTATCCTACAACAAATGCATCTGAACATTATTTATACCACTCGAACGTCAAAAGGAGGAGGAAGAAAAAGAAAGCTCAAAGCCTAGGTCAGCCACCAGGTGTCAATATGATCCGAAAACAAAAATAACATGAGTTAGACTCAATCTTATTTTAAAATGGACAGCTCAGAATGTTCTACTCTCATTTTTGTTCAGGTCCTGAAGTCAGTTATGTGACATTTCCAAAATCGTTGTCTGTTTCTGTTTCTGTTTCTGCAGGACAGCAGGAATTATACCAGAGTTTTTAACCCTTCCCCACCTCTGGACAGAGACTATCCAGCAAACAGCTGAATTAAAATTCGAAACATAACAAAAGAGCCAGGCAAAGGAGGAAAATTTACCCAATTCTTTGCACTGTTTTTCTTGAGCCTCCTCAGCTAGTTGGAGTTTAAACCCCAACTAGTTGGTAGGGCATGAGATTCTTAAGCTCAGGGACATGCATTTGTACTCCACATTGGTTGCCAATATGTAGCGAAGAGAGTAATTATACATGTTAAATATATAATGAATTACATTTCAGTACAAGCACCACATAGACCTTTTACCTAACAGTGGTTTGAAATTCATGTCAAGATCCATCTGTGCCTCCTTTATGTCACTTGACCATGGAAATGACAATTAAAGTAACTGTTAAACATATCTGTAAAACTGCCAGATAAAACCTGCCATCTGGTGCCAGATATGTCATCAAGAGTGTTTGTCCGAATGGTCAATGGCATCAAGAATGACTTATCAGGATGTAAACAACTGTTTAGAACCCTCAGTATAAAGCCCTGTTTGAATTTCCCTCTTTAAGAGAACGAGAACGCTCTGAAGGGTTGTGTAAATTGTGTATGAACGTGCAACTAAACGGTCTCTCCGATGAGCTATGGAGTATTTTTCCTAACTTATTTTGATAACATATTTTTTCTTAAAGACTTTGCCTGCTCCTTCAGCATGGCATCCACGATTGTTGTGCCGCCGGCCTCTAAGGTTCTTGCACTGCAGGCCTCCAGGATGCCAGCCTAAACCCTTGGTCCGCCTGGGATGACCTCCAGGTTGCCCATCGCCCAATCGTAACGTCCTTCCAAGGCCCCCTCAGCCCTATCTGGGTTGATTTTTGTTTTTATTTTTTAAGCTTATGGAAACTTGTTATCATTCTGGCCTAGCTGTCTGCTCCTTCACTCTTCTCCAGCTCCTCATAATCACTGTAATCTGCTGAACCTGTGATCGTCCTGCTGCAGCAACAGTTAGGCTGATTCAGTTCACCTGGTCCTCTGCCTTTACATACTGGGCTTCCACAGTCAGGCAGGGCCAGACTATTCTAAGCCTTTCTGTGAGTGGATATCCAGCATTCCTTGTCTGTCTAACTAAGTTCTGACCATGATCAAGCTCCTGGATTCCTTGTCTGGTCTCGCCCCTGTCGGACACCTCATCTGCTTTCTAAACATAAAGCTGGGCTTTACCTTGACCACAAACCTTGCCAAGCTCTTGGGATCTGTCTGCAACCACACCGCAGAGCACCTGCCCAGATCCACGACAGTGCTTCTGCCCAGAGTTGCCATAGAGCCTCTCCCCAGAAGCCACAACAGAGAGCATGTCCTATGTCGCGCCAGAGCATCTGCACCAAGGTTCTGTTCATTATCTTAAATAAACATTTTAATAATGCAACACCACGTCTGGCTGATTATCAGTTTATCCGCCTGTTCTGGAATAACAGAACTTGGTCTCTGTGAAGTTATTAAAATCCCTACCCCGCCATTGCTGGCTGCATCCTGACCTGCATCTGGACCTGCAGTGGGTACATAGCCTAATATGTTTTTCTCATTCACACAAAGATATGTGCAAAGGCCTTGTGTTATCCCTCAGTTTGTTACACGTACCTTCCCAGCAGCCAAACTTTGTGCATCTTATCAATAGTCCTGCATAATTTATGGTTATTTTTCATGTGATTTCTCTGCACTTTGGAGACTACAGCAAGTCCCTCTAACACTAGTGACACTATCACGTACTTCTTTTCCTCCTGTTGTTCATTCTGGACATACTTGCAAATCAAACATTAACATTTAACATACTTGCCATCTAACCATTCTGGACATACTTGCAAATCTAACCATGTCCATACCCTTCGCATGTGTCCTATGTCAAGATTATTTGTAGGTGATTTATTGACTGTTGCTGTCAGGGATTTTAACTGATATTCAGAGTACTAAACAAACCCTAAATCATTCGAGATACCAAATTAATCCTTTTGATGTTAGTTGTAATGTGTGAATCATATCTCTATTGCGCTTATTTAATTGTGGTGCATTGATAAGAAGGGTTTTCCTTGTGGTCCAGATTAAAAAAAGAAACTCTTTGATGTGGTGTTAAAAAAGTAATCAACATTTAGAATAAAGGAAGACGTACAAATTAAGCAGTATGTTTGAGGCTACTTCTTGTAGTGTGACTACAAACAAACTTCTGTGTTATCTAGGGCAGCGCGCTGCAAATCACACCGCCTCAGTAGTTATTTTGCGTATCTTTGAGAGGGTGTTTGTGCTCCCCAATCATGCTTCCTCCATCCACTCTCCAAAGTGTTACAGCTGTAATTAGCCTAGATTAACGAGGAGGCCACTTGAAAATAAAACATGTGAATAATAAAGGTGTTGTTGTACAAACACTGTTCCATCTTTTATGTCAAGTTTACATGCTGTAGAGTAATAAAGCGTTTTATCACATTCATTAAGGTCTCGCTGGTTACTTGTGCTAGTGAATATTGGTAAATGATGGGGGGAAAACACTTCATTCTGCCTTGTTTTATCACATAAAAAGCTAAACAGGGACACATCAAAAGACTTGTGCGTCAGTCAACTGAATCTACCTCACATTCAATTCATTTAAGATGTATTTGAATGGCAGTAAGAATGAATTAAGATTTCCTCCATATCTTCTTATTTCAGCACATTCACATAATTAAACCCTTGGGAGAGCCCATGGGAGATTCCAGGTCCACAGAGGGATTGCAATGGTTAAAGAGAGTAAATGTGTGCGAGTCTGAATTTATCACATTGCAAGCATTGACCTCTGTTTTCCCAAGAAATTAAACTACTATTTAGACTTCACACATGTAAAATCCACCCATTTAAATCGTATAGTCATAGGTGGAATATATCCCCCCATTAGAAATGACTGTTTAAATTGCTCAATCATAGCATATTAAACTGATGAATTATCTTAATAGGAATATATTAAAAAAAATCCCAGATTTAATTTGTTCTGCTCTTTAAATTTTCTCGTTATATGGATTTTTATGTTCCATTAAAATCCCTGAAGACAGAAATAAACATCTTCAATGTTTTCATTTGGCCTCTGTAAAATATTAGCAGTGTGGTTGCTAATATGAATGAGTTGCCTCTAAAACCAGATTAAGAGAGGAAATGGTATTGTCTCATTCACTGCCTGAAGTTTCCTTAATGGTCAGTAATTGGGCAACTACAATGAAAATGAATAGATAAACTGACATTTAAAGGTGGATTCCCTTGTATTATTTTTGTGAAAGATAGGGGGAAAAGATCCAGCCGAAGTCCTCAGACTGGGTTCCCACATGGATGCATCAAGGACTAAAGGCCTCTGTATATGAGCTGCCCATGCTAGAGCCAAGTTATTTCTCTGCCTTCAAAATTTTTCAACTGATATCACTTCCAATCTTTGAAAATTACTCGCAGTACCATCAGCACAATATAGCCATAATCATCATCCAATCGCACAATAAGTCAAGACAATCCCAACAAATTACATATTTGTTTTTTTTTACAGGATGTTGTTCCATTCTATGTGGAATCGTGAAGCCATGGCCATCAATGCCCTCATGAGGGGCTTGCTACTGAGTGCATCTAAGTCTGACACTTTGGGTCTTAACCTAACGAGGATGGATTGCACTCTCCAGACCAGGGGACATGTTTTGTCTTAAATGGAGGAGTTAAAATATCTTGGGGACTTGTTCATTGATGATGGCAGGCCAAAGCAGGAAGTGGATGAAAAGATCGGGGCCTCATCTGCAGTAATTGATGTGAAGCCAACTGTAAGATCGCTCCGCCCATGCGGAAGTGTACCCCAGGCTGAACCTACGATCTAAAGACGTTGTAATAGTAGTGATAGTGAAGCAAACAGCGTTAGCAGAGACATTTTTATCTAATCTACCAAGATAAAGGCAAAATAGACAGGAAAGAAATACTGGAAGAGTTGTATATCATGACAGTGAAGTTATTCCAATGTAACTATGGACAAATTGAAGTTAAGTTTAAAAGCCCAACTTATACCCAACTCAAAATATATATTAGTAACTAAAAATACCTGCTGCAGTGGAGGTTTTCATGCTGCCATCGAGCTGTCCATGACAACAATCTACAGTGAAATTATGTGTAAGGTGTGCAAAATTTACTTTATACTACCAAACAAATCCATCCATCCATTTTCTGACCCGCTTAATCCCGCATTGGGGTCACGGTGGTTGCTGGTGCCTATCTCCAGCGTTCACTGGGCGAGAGGCGGGGTACACCCTGAACAGGTTGCCAGTCTGTTGCAGGGCAACACAGAGACAGACAACCATTCACGCACACTTACATTAACCTGACAGTCATGTTTGTGGCCTGAGGGAGAAAGCTGGAGTACCCGGAGAGAACCCACACATGCACAGGGAGAACATGCAAACTTCATGCAGAAAGACCAAGTGTTGGATTTGAACCCAGAACCTTCTTGCTGCAAGGCAACAGTGCTACAAAAATCCTTTGTGTAAAATCAGAATGCTGTTAGCTGATCATAGCTGACAAAGACTCAGCTTATGCAACCAGAAGTTGCAACATACATCCAAAACACATAAAATCCAGCAGAACTAGCATCAAGCATTACCCTTTAATTTAACCACAAAGCATGCAATGTTTATGAACAAAAATGGAGTTACCTTCATGCAGACAAACATGGCATCCTGTTTGATCACTGTTGTGTTCAGCTACTCATGAGGTCAGCTGTATATCCATCTTTTACGTTTTTTCTAGACTCTTTTTAGGTTTTGGGAAAGTAATAAACTGTATTCCACCCTCCAAAGGCCCAGGATGTGTGTCTGAATTGTACTTTCCCTGCTGGCAATGTTTAACCATTTTTACCAATGTTTTTTTAAGAAAATCCCTCTGACCGCAATGCATTTAATGTAAAATCCCAGTAAAGTTAGTCTTTTATTCTGAATACAAGCTGTCATACATCCTGACATCTATTGAGGTGTTTCACTGAGACACAAATTGCAATTGCTGATTGGTCAGTTGCTGACGGCGTCACATCATTTCTTGTGCTGCTTGCTGGTGTGGAGAAGACAGCAATGTACTGAAATGTATAAAATTTAAATAACTGGTCGTTTCTTTTTATAAGCTATTTGACAGCTTTCCTAACCTCTGAGTCTGCGTCCCTGACTAACCGTAATCAGTCTTTGGCAACCTTCAATTTGTGTTTAGTTATCTCCGTAACAATACTGAGAGACAATTGTTGAACCAAATATGAAAGCCAAAAACAATCTATATACAAGTATATTACCTAATGCATACTTTGCTTATAAACATTGCTTAATGAAGGTTCTTTTGCTTTACAACCATCTAGAATTAGCCAGCCCATTCTCCTGTTTCTTCTTACATTAACAACGCATGAACATCAGCAGCTTCTAAAATACTCAAGATCAACCTGCCTGGCACCAACAAACATGTTACAATCAAAGTCACTTAAATCCCCTTTCTTTCTCACTCTGATGCGTTTGAATTTTAGCTATTTCTTTTCACCACATATGGTTAACCCAAACACAGCGAGGACATTTTAGAGGAGGTCACAATATTGGCTTTGGTGTCCTTTTTTATTATTATTTTAAGGTTGTTTATTTTATTTTTTTTCTGTTGAAATCTCCTGAAGTGAGAAACACCACCATTACACAAAAATGCTGCTCTGTGCTGTGCTAAAGTTGGCACAGCAGGATCAAAGGTAAAATTCCACATAAAAAAAGTTATGCTGATCTGTGATTTTGGAGCAAAAACAGAAAGCAGTCTGAGACCAGCGAGAAGTGCAGGGGAAAAAAAAAGTGTAACAAACTTTCCATCAGAATCCAGGCCAACGCTTTACCCCTTTGCCAACCGCTGTGCTAGTGCAGCTCTATGATTAGGTCTTTGTTTGAACCAAGACGAAACCCACACACAAATACTTCACTCTTAATTGGGATGTCTCAGTGATGAGAGTGAGTAGGAAGAAGATGGGGGAGGGCAGTTAAATCTGATCTCCATCATCGGGGGTGGGGGTGGGGTGTGTGGGGGGGTCTTCAAGTCTTTATTTTTTATGCTGGAGATCAACTTCAGTTTGGTTCCTATCTTGTGTCTTTATCCAGCATGTGATACTTTCCAGAGTGCTGTGTCCTGGGAGAATAAGTAAATCCTCTGAAGGAGCTGCTGACGGCTGACTAGCGGGGGATTAACAAAGGCTCTCTGTGTGTCTGGCTGCACCGGTTCTGGTGGCCTCGGCAATTCAGTACCAGGCTTGTTTGATCTACGGCGAACACACCGTAGATGTCAGTCCTGGGAATGGTCATATTTCCCATGGGGCTGAGCCGGTAGGGAAAGCGGAATTCAAGAGGCTAAAAAATGTGTTTGTCAGAAGCTATGTGGCAGATATAAAGTCTGATGTGAACAGAGGAATGACCTTCAAATGCTGTAAATCGGTGTCATCTCTGTCACAGCCGCTAATGAGTTTTATCTTAGAATATCTGGATGCACTGTGGAACCATAAAGTAGATAACCTCTACTTTAACCATAAAGTAATAAGTAAAGCATATACCAAGGCTGAATCTCATTTCCTTGTGTCTCCCATGGAACTTGATTTCAAGTCACATGGAGTTGCTCAATCAAAAACTGAATCTGTCATCAAACGTTAAACTTGTGTACATAAATGAATGCAGGTCAAAATCTTGTGAGAGCCAGGCCTGTTGCAACCGGGTTTTCATTGCCAAATCGCCATTTTATCTTTTTATTTTACTTTTTTGCTTGTCGTGTCCTGATTAATGGTAAGCAAAAGTGTGCCCTGGCAGCCATAGTTATCCCAAAAGCATTTGCTTTACCAAGGGAGGCTTTATACGTATAAGTCCTTCCTTGACACCCAACCCTTGATGGTTTATTTTATTGGGGTGTTAAAAAGCCCAAGCAATGCCCACCAGCTACTGCACAGCCGCTCCTCCCCTAAAAAAAGCGTTGTGTGTGGGGTGTATGAGTACATGATATGATGACAACTAATGCCTGATTAAAAGTCAGCTATATCGTACCCAGAGAGCACCCACCAGCCTAACCAAAAGAGGGTGGGGAAAAAGAAGACAGAAGGGAAAAAAGTAAAATGAAAATAAAAAACAACTAAAATAAATAATTCAAAAATAATAAATAAATAAATATAAATAAATAAATAAAAACTGCACTCACCCCAAGGGGCATTTGCCTTTAGTTTGTTCTTCTCCTTAATTTCTTATGAATTGTTGCTGGCAGCATAGTCCACAGTTCCTTGCAGAACTCAACTGGGAAACCATGCAGTCCTGGGGCTAGTTGTCAGACACATTACCTAATGAAAGACAAGAATCCAACACCGCGATGTGCTCATGTCGTAGTTTTGTGAGAGTAATATCATTTAAAAATTCATCAATGTTTATTTCTGGTGGATTTTGTCTGATGTGTATTATTGTTTGTAGAAATTCAGAAAATTTTGTTAATTACATCAGGATCATGAGTGATAGACCCTGCTGAATCTTTAACAGAAGCGATAGTCACTTTCTCTTTATTTATTTTTTATTGGTTAGCAAGGAAGCTCCAAGATTTTCTGCCTTGCTCCCAATTGAAGTCTTTTATTAAATACTGTCTTTTGTTTTTTTGTTTTTGTTGTACTTTTTCACTAAATTCAGTTGAGTTTAACAATCTCATTTTATTCAGCATGTATTCCTGTTGGGAAGCACCATAGGCATACTCCAAAAGCTGAATTCAAAATTCTAATTCAAATACAATTACAATTAAATTCTCCTGTCAATATTTATTTACTTTTTATCCATTTTATTTATTTATTAATTTTTTTGCAATACTGCTTTTCCTGCTTCCCATAGAATACCTGCTGACATTCTTGGCAGGTCGCTATTTTCTAGAAACAAAGACCATTCCTTTTTGGGGAAAAATAATGGACTCAGGGTCCTAAATTAGTTATATATTAAATCTTCAATTCCTAGTCGGTGATGTGGATCTCATTTTCATCAGAGTGATACAGTAATGTATCTACTGCTATTAGTAATCACTAATAGTGATGGAGTACATTTGGTTTATTCAGCAAAGAGTTGCTAACTAACAAATAAAAAATCAAATCTTGAATATGAGTGATGTACTGGTGAAAACATTACAATTATATCCTACAATGCTTCGCCTTCACTCACTTTATGTGCATATAGCTTTGGCCAGGAGGGTTTCATGTCATCAGGCGGTGCCCATCGTTCACTGGGTGTTTCAACCCTTAACCACAACAGCCTCCCAATGGTGGGCTGGCAGTGGTGACCAAGTCACTGCCCATCTTCACCTCCTGGCTTCCAGCTCAACTCCTCTCTCCTACTCCATAACCAGCAAGAGGTCCTGTCTGCTGCTCTTTTTTTTCTCTTCTTCCCTGTTATACTAAAAGCTGTAAGCATTCTCCACAATGACTGCGCTGGGAATCCTCAACAGTCGACCTCAACTGGGAACATACATGCCTGCCATCCCTTCCCCCTGCAGTAGGTCTTGGTATTTGGCCTGGTCACACCCCTCCTCCCAATAGGACTGTGAATTCAGTGAGGATGATCTTCTTTGCATCTTTCGACCACAGTACCACATCTGGCCTCAGGGTTGTCTGAACAACCTGGGGGAACTTCAGCTTTCCTCCCAGGTCGACCTTCCTTTCCCACGATTGGGCCTTTTGTAGCAGAGTGGTTCTTGTTGTTGCTGTGATTGGTGCCTTGTTTTCCTCCCTTACAAACTGGATTAATGTTGTTTTCCAGTGGCTGGCTTTTCTATTTCCTCTCCTGCTCTAAGATGTTGGCCAGTGTCAGGAGCACCTTGGCGTCGCGCCACCTGTACCTTCCTTGGGTGAGCGCTGTTTTTACACCCGCATGGGATATGTCCCATGGTGCCGCTCTCCCCACAAAGCTTGCATAATGGGTC
Organism: Fundulus heteroclitus; assembly: GCF_011125445.2. Taxonomy (NCBI): domain Eukaryota; kingdom Metazoa; phylum Chordata; class Actinopteri; order Cyprinodontiformes; family Fundulidae; genus Fundulus; species Fundulus heteroclitus. Next base: position 19,963,434 of record NC_046374.1, on the reverse strand, counting down.
CTCTCACATGGCCCACTTGTGCAAGTTTGTTGGGGTTGGGAGATATAAAAGAAATGTGTAATCTCTTTGGTTGTAGTGATGAGAGCAAAATGCATTGCAGAGACCAAAATCATTGGATGGTGACCAAGTGGCTAGAGAGCAGGGTGCTTGCGTCCTGAAAAGGGGCTGCAAGGTTGATGGTTTCGACTCCCACGGACTGCCACTCTTGGTCCCTGAGTAAGACCTTTCACCTGTTCACACACATTCACACACTGATGGTGATAAGCTACATTGTAGCTTCAGCTGCCCAGGGGCACACTGACACCAGGGATGCTACAAGACAATCAGTGCTGCTGGGCCCTCTGACCACCACCAGCAGGCAAAGCAGATGAAGTGTCTTGCCCTCAAGGACACAACGATGGAGCAGGTGTTTAAACCGGCAACCCACTGGTTACAGGACAAATTCTGTAGCCCTTGCGCCATTGTCGTGCCATATTAAAATGGCTACACCTCTTCGTGTAGTTGTATCTAAGCACACATTGGGAAATTGTGCTGTGGACAGAGCGTCAGCTGCTGTGTTCGATAAATGAGTCTCTTATAGTAAAACATTTGCCTGTAGATCCTTTAATCAGTTTTGAATTGTCAACCTTCTTCTATCTTGATCCAGCTACAGACACATTCCATGCCATGAACCTTAGCATGGACAGGCTCATTTTAGTGCAGTCTGTGTAGGGATGCCTTCTAACACTATATCCGCCTGTGCATTTACATACACCCAGTGCTTGGCACGTAAATTTGTTGCAGGTGAGTATATGGATATGCTGCCTGTATGTTGAGTATCCATGCATAATGTTCGCTTTAATGCGCGCGTGTGTCGATGTGTGCGTTGGCCGCCTGTGAGTGTACAGGCTGTTCGGATATAGTGGAGGCTGTGTGCACGTCTGTGCTGGACCCCTGTTGTGAGTAGCTGTCTGTGAAGAACTCTGTGTGTGCTGTGTGTGAATAATATACTGTGTTAAGGTGAAACTGAAGCTAGTTGTGGAAATGAGGACAAAAAAAACTGTTCAAACCCTAAAGATTTGAAACAAAATCTTATAATCATTATTTTGTCTGTTTGTGAGGCAAGTACTGTTTGGAGTCTTGACCATTATGTGTTTATAGATACTGCTGAAACATTGTATATAACTCCTAATGTTACACAATGTATGTAATGGTGTGTGGATGTAGATCAGCTAGGGTTAATACAGCCAAGGCGTGGTGTTCTGGTGTGGCACAGCTGGGCATTAAGCAATAGTATATCCAAAGAGATGAGAGCGGAGGAGCTTCCTTCAGTTAACTCTCATTGGTTCTGGAACAGCACTTTGCGTCTTTCCCTTACCCTTTGAAGTTCATTACCCTCAGCTCCTTGAGCAGCTCTTCACCTGCTCCTTCTGTCTGAAGCTCTTAAATTTGGCCACAATGGATCTTGGTATGCGGGCATCAGGCCTCTTCACTCTTAAGCGATGAACTATATGAGAAGTGATGCTCTACACTGTATCCTCTGGTCGTTTAAGTGTTTTTTTACGGTTGACTCAAGGTCCTCGTCAGCCTGTTCCGGGATTCTAGCAAATACAGGTTGTCACTCATACTGCAAGCCTGAAGATCAATTATATTTTCTTATATTATTTTGGTTTTCTTCTGAGAGATGGTCTAAATCCCTCTGTGAGGGATTTTACCCACTCTCAAAGTCATTTTCTCCACTGCACCTGCTGCTGGCTGAAGTCCAGTGACTCCCATAAGGCATGGAAACTCTTTGTATAGAATCTCTACCAGGGACAGACGGGTGTTCCAACTGGGAAGCTTTTGATCGATAGATGTCAGGATGTATGACAGCTTGTATTTAAATCAGAATAATAGACTAACACCTTATGTTTTAGAATTTCTGAATGAATCAAAAATGTGCTGCAAAAATTCACATTAAGTTGAAACATGGAGCAGTCTGTTAGTGGGATGAATAAATGACAATATTGAATTTCTAAGTAATTTTGAATTCCCAAAACATTAGGTGTCCTTCTAATGACGTGGCAATAGAACATGCTGGAGACAAGCTTATGGTTATGAGCAATTAAACGTTCACGGTCAGTGAACGTCCCTGGCTAATAAATGAAGTAGTGTTGTGTCGTTCCTGTGTTTTATTCAAACAAACAAATCATTTGTGTAAATGAACTGAGTTGAATCCATGCATTAGCTGATCCGTTACTTTCTCAGTTCAGTTAAAGTCAGCGCGAGCTAGTCGGGAGTGGAACTTACATGTCCTGTCATGTGACTCACACAGCGGCAGTAGTTACTCCATGTTAATGGTTAATGTTAGCTTTGTAACTCAATATTCGCCATGCCAACCTATTGGACATGGAGACAAATGCTGCAGAGCAGTGATTCACCAAGTAGTACTGTACCAGAAATGGCACTGGGTCACTCACTCCTGTATTGCCTAAGTACATGTTTCGTTTCAGTCTGTCACTGAGTCAAGGTTCACAAACCTACCGGACACAGAGTACTGCCGTTGAGGAGTGATTTGTGCTGCTGATTCACTCTCTCGCCTTCTGAACAAATTAGGCTGTTAATTGCACATGCGTCAGGCTATTAAGTCTGTATTGTGGCATGAATGAACATGTTGTACGTGCAGTATGTGTCACTCGCTCCCATAATATACCAATGGACTGAGACAGAATGGATGGACGTGATTTGGGATAGATACTGATTTATGTAATGGATTGTTTTCTGGCGTAATCGGGAATATATATATTGGAATCGGTAGATTTTTGATACAAAAGTCATATTTAGAGACATTATTGTTCCTTTTCCCATCTGAGCTGGCTGACTTCCGGTTGCCAGAACCTCAAAATAAAGCAAAGAGAGAGCCTGAAAAGTCTGTCTGATCTTAAATAGCTGTTTAAACTGTAAAGAAACAGAAAATGCAACTAAAGCTCTATAAATACCACACTCTGTGACCTAAGCCATGATTTTTTCCCCGTTTTAATTGTAAGAAACCAAAGATGGCCTTTCATGAACTGACTGATTCAGTGAATGAATCTTTTTGACGAATCATTCTCTGGTGATTCAGTACACTCAAAAGAATTGCCTTTGTTTGCCATCACTAAAATAAAGTGTGGTAAAATGGACAAAAAAATTCATTCAAAAAGAGAGTTTACTTTGAGGTTTTTGTCAGTTCCTTGGTATTATTTTACTGTAATTTGTGTTCCGTAACTTGAACAATAATTACTTTCAGATTTTTGTTTTATGTCCTAATTTATTGATAAAGCTGCCTTTAGCTCCTTGACAACAGAAAATGTTAGATTTTGGTGGATCATTTGGGATTCTTCTGAATTTAATTCAATTATTAATTATTTATATAGTGCCTATTCACAACACATGTCATCTCAAGGCACTTTACAAAGGCAAATTAAATCAAGTCATACAGACAGCTGTTTGAACAGCTGTACTGTGCTGTTGAAAGCAGTTATTGGGAAAATAACACATGATTCAAAGACACTGTGTACATCATAGATGTGGCATACATAGATATGGACAAAGGGACTGATAAATGGAACAGTCAGTTATCTCAGGCAGCCTATACACTTGGATAATCTTGGACCGTATGTTAATCCATAGTCTGGCACATTATACCCAAGTGGTGACCAGTTTTTACTGACGACAATGGGAGGAGCATGGAGGAGAAACTGGGCTTCATGTGACCAGCATTTTGGGCTCGCTCTTCCTTATCCCTTCCTCCCATGTCGATACCTGTTAAGGGAGCTTCAGTACTGATCTGTACCAGTTCTCAAGCTTTTTTACATTGAAAGTGTTAAAGTATACTTTCTATTTCACAACCTTTCTCGCTAAGTTAGGTTTAACTTGTTGGCTTGCCTTTTTTGAACTATGGTAATTTTTACTATGGTAAAATATTATCAAGGGCATGAAATTATTGTCTTACTGTGATCATTATTAAAGCAGAATAGGGCCAAAGGTAATTCAGAAGAACATATCAAACTAGAAATTACAATTTCTAGAGCTTTTTATTGACAAAACATTTGCTGCAAAAGCAAACAATGTTACTTCCTTTTTTTATTCTTGTTGAGAACAAATGATGATTATATCAAACACTGGTATAAACCACGCTACACATAATAGTTGATGGTACAGTAAAATATTTGAATGGCTAAATATAATGGTATTTTTTATACTTGCTAATGATATTTGGCAATAATTCCACAAACTATTAAATCACCTCAGATATAATGGCATGTAAACCACTGGGAATATTTTAACAAGAAGAAACTATAATAGTACAGCTAGTGAGCAAATTTGCAAGCACAGGTTAAAGCTTTTTATTTCAATGTATGATGATGGAAGAAAACTCTTTGTTTGAAGAGCCAGAGAATGAAAGGACAGAGAATACATCACCATCTTGCTTTAATGTGTAAAACATTCAGATATATCTGAAGAGTGTGGGGAACTTTAGTAGATGATACTGTTGAGTAGACTCTGTCCAGTATCTATCAATGCACAAATTAATCAGCCAGCAATTTAGGCTATTCAGTTTTGTCTTGATCAACCTTCATTTGTGAACCGCAGGTCAAGTACATGACGCTTTTTTTTTCTTGTTTATCAAATGCATCAACAGTGTAAAATCCCACCCATTGTTGTCTGTTCACACATCAAGAATCAACTCATTCTTTGATGCAGTTTGTGTTCACTGTAGCAAAAACCAAGTACATGTTTATGTTTAAATTAAGACCATCTCATTGTGTTGTTTTTATTTCTGTGCAATTCAGATCAAATAGATCTATCAAGGATCCTGCTGCATTTTTTTATGGACAATTTAATTTATGTTTAATTGTTGAATTTAAACAAAGTTAGCATAAATGCGTTTGCTGTCAAACAATCTGTTTTAACACGTGTTCTGTAAATAATACTGACGAAAAAGTTGTCAATAAAATCAATCAAAATCCTACTGGTTTATTTTTCTTAGCCATAAATAAACCAGTTCATAACTATCTACTTAACAGGCGCATGTCAGTTCATAACTCTTGGTAGTTAACTAATTTTATACAACCATGTATATAAATAAACCCCAAAAGGTTAATATAACACATAATCTTATACAATATACAATAATTTGTATATTCAATGATGTTGTGGCTTGTTTGATCAAATTTGCCCACAATTAGATCAAGGTCGAATGATAATTTTTATCTTGTATTATTATCCTCGGAAATAAAATAGGTAAGTCAGATTTATGGACAAATAAAATGGATGGATGGATTCACTAATTAATTACCCAGCACCTTATTATTAAAAATGTATATCATTTCCCACAGTTACATTGTTTCTCCAAAATTCACAAAATCCTTTGTAGCCCTGCACACTGGAAACAAATGTCCTTTATCAGTAGAGCGCTCTAGTTCCTTCAGTGTCCCACCTTCTTTTGATTAAGTGTAGCCAGACGGAAAAACACCAAGCACTGTTATCAGACAGGGATCAGGGGAGAAAAAAAATAACCCTCATGGTAAACGTTTGTCTCCTCCCCTTTTTGTCCAGGTGCCTTCCTCAGCCTGCAGAGGGAGAGGACAAGCGTCCAGAGAGGACATGAGTGTGGTGATGGGGGCTGACTTGTCAAGATGGCGGATGATAAACAGAGCACTCCATGCAGGTGGAGAGTTTAACTAACACTGCTTGAACCCTCTTAGATAGCTTTTCTCACATTTGTGACGAATGGGGCACATGCGTACGTCTTTCTTTCCTTTTTTTAGAGGGTTTACACCTCGAACATGTGAACTAGAACGTGCTTATCTGCCTGATACACCATAGGCCTCTGTGAAACCAAATGGGGGAAACATAAAGTGAGTCTGAAAAGCAAGAAACATCATTGTTCACAGGTTGTTTTTTTTTCAGCAAAGGGTGAGATGAGGTAAATGAAACAAGCAGGATGCAGCGTGATTTCACAGATCTTAGAATAAACCAGACTGTTGCCTCACTGCGTTTGCAAGTAGACTTGTGTTTGATTTCTGCTAACGAAGTGTGGAGGGTGGAAACCATGCTTCATGTCCCCACATAGCATCTATCCCGATTTTGTTTTGTCCTTTATTCAATCCACTGTGTTGTAGCAATACTGAGATAAGTTAAATTGTAATTACTTTCATAATGAAACAAAATCAGTCTGAATTAGGTTTTTTTTTTGTTTTGTTTTTATTTTTCCATTCAGCGATCTGTATTAGAAACTGAATTAACAATTAGGATAATTCTGTATGTTTCTCAGTGAAAGCACTGATGAAAAATCAACAACACTACAACTGAAAAGGGATTGACAAGAGCTAAATCCTACTATGAGGAGCTACATTTATTATTAATCAGCCAAGAACTACTCACTAATGACTAGGCATAAGAAACAAACAAACAAATACAAAGACTTAATGAAGATATCACACTGATTCCACTATATGCATTAACCAATAAAGGATCATTTTTATGATGAGATTTTAAAATATTATTTAATCTCAAAACAAGAATTTCATCACAAGCAGGTTTGTCTTCCAAAAATCTTAATAACAGGGGGCTTTATGGCCCCCAGGCATATAGAGGAAACCAAGATTCCAGAACCTTCCTTTAGTCTGAATCGAGCCGTCTGACTGAACCACATTGATCTCTGCGGGGTCTGACTCCCTTTCTCTTGGCTTGGCTTATGGTCAAGCCCCAGATGTCACAGCTGTTCAAAACTGCATGAGGTCGCTCTAATGCATGCAGGCTTTTAGTTCTGGCCCAAGTTACTGGATGGCGGAGTGGTTCTGTTCTTTGGGACACACTAAAATGGGAATATCGCTTATAGGGGGAAATTCTCCAAAATAATTAAGATTAAGATTAATTCTCTCTGCTGTGTTTAAATGAAAAACAGAACAAAATATTGCAGTAATTTTGCACACAAAAATAGATCAACATAGTTGTAGATGATACAAACAAAAATTTACATTTACGGCAGACAATTTCTCAGAAAGATATGATAGGTCCTCTCTCTGACTTTGTTAAGTACGACTTTTTGATGAAGTTTTATTTTAATTCTATAAAAGCTTGCTTCTCCAGGAGAGTAGTGGTCACAATGGACTGATCAGCCAAACAGAAAAGAATGTGGGATAAAGTGAAAAAAAAGCATTATGTTATACAGCAAACAATAAAGTGGTCCTAGATAATCTTGTAATACACCTCCTTTAATTGTCAGATGAATTTATCACTTCCAAAAATGTCAACAATCTATCACTGTAGCCATATTATGAAGAAGGCTTTTTCATAGTCAACCTTTTCAAGCGTGTAATTATTCTACTGATTAAAAGATATGTCAAGATCAAAAGTTTGACAGATGAAGATTTACTCTTGAGATTTATTCAGTGGTGTGAAAACGTTTTTCCCCCTTCCTGATTTCTTTTTTTCTTTTTATTTTGCCTGCTTGTCACACAGAAGTGTTTCAGAACATCAAACAAATAAAATAAATGTCAAAGTCAACACAAGTAAACACAAAATTCTGTTTTTAAATTAAGGTTTTCATTAATAAGAGAAAGAAATGCAAACCTGCATGGCTTTATGTGACAGTGATTGCCCGCCTGTTAAAACATAACCGTCCCAGGAGTGGCCGGCTGACCAAAATTACCCCAAGAGCGCATAAACAGCTCATCCAGGAGGTCAAAAAAGACCCCACAACAACATCCAAAGAACTGTAGGCCTCACTTGGCTCAGTTATGGTCAGAGTTCACGCCCCCACCATAAGAAAGAGACTGAGTAAAAAACGGCCTGCATGGTAGATGACCAGGACAACAAACACGGCTGAACAAAAATAACCCCAAGGCTCATTTCAATTTTTCTTCATTGATCTCCAATTCGTCTGGGAAAATATTCTGTGGACTAACAAGGCAAAAGTTGAAGATTCAGAAGGTGTGTCCCATTACATCTGGTGTAAATGTAACACCGCTTTTCAGAAAAAGAACATTATAGCAACAGTAAGATATGGCGGTGGTAGTGTGATGGTCTGGGGCTGTTTTGCTGGTCAATGACCTGGAAGACTTGCTGTGATAAATGGAAGCATTAATTCTGCTGTCTATCAATGAATCCTGAAGGAGAAGGTTGGTCATCTTTTCAGGACATCAAACTCAAACCAACTTTGTCCAAAACAAGCCAGCAATCCACCTCTGAATGGCTGAAGAAAAACAAAATAGAGACTTTGGAGTGGCCTAGTTAAAGTCCTGACCTGAATCCTATTAAGATGCTGTGTCATGACATTAAAAAGCCAGTTCTTGCTGGAGAATCTCCTGCAAGAAGATGGGATGGGCCAAAATTCCTACACAGTGCTGAAAAAGACTCATTCTAAGGTATCACAAATGCTTGATTGCAGTTATTACTCCAAAGGGTGGCCCAGCTAATTATTATGTTTAGAGGGCAATCACCTTTACACATAAGCCCATGTAGGTTTGCATTTCCCCCCTTTATGATAATAACATTGATTTAAAAAGCATTTTGTGTTTATTTGTGTTGTCTTTGAGTAATATTTAAATTTGCTTGATGCTCTGAAACATTTGAGCGTGACCGTCACTACATGCATTTGATTGAAGTAACTTTGTAAAGTTACTTCAATCAAAAGTTAGTTCAAAGTGCCTATCTCCAGGAGTTCGCCCATTGAACTCCTGGAGATAGGCACCTGCACCGCTCATGACCCCATGAGGGATAAAGCGAGTAAGAAAATGGATGGATGGATGGAACTTTGTAAAGTGCCTTGAGATGACAGGTGTGTGAATGTGCACTATATAAATAAGATTGAATTGCATTGACAAACATGTAAAAACGTAACAAATCAGGAAGGGGTAAAACGCTATTTCTCACCATTGTAGTTGATTATGGATTATTTTCTTTCTTTCTGGATTTCCAGCTTCAACAAAATACTAATTCTAATAAGTTTGTTATTTCATCTTGGGAGGAATGTTTCATCACGATCAACAACTTTTATATAAACAGAGAGGACAACAACAACAACAAGCAAGGTCACAAAGAGCACTCATTGTTTAAAACCAACTTATACCACTGTCACACTTTTGACAATAGGATTAGAAGACTTTTCATAGCAAAATAATGCATTGCCTTGGTGTTACAAATCTTATACTGTAGCATTCAACATTTGATCAGATGAACCACGATGCCAGCGTTTCTTTTGAATACCACAAAGCTTAGTTACTGCTACATAACTAATGCAGCTGCATATATCACCCACTCACCTTAGTATGCTGGATTCTTGAAACTGAAAGTTAAGATGATGGTTTAAACTACTTTCTGATTAATTCAGGTCAATTATCTGACCTCTTGGGGACATTTACTCAGCAGTGAAGTTTAATTCTCTGACCCTCAGTTGATCCATTCAATATAAAATCATTATTTTTTTTTTCACATATATAGCCACAAAATTTTTCAATTTGTCAGCATTCACCTTCAAGATGGGAATTTGGGTAACGGCATCTTACTGGTGAGAATTAGAGTTTTCTTTAACTAAATTCTGGAGGTCCGCAAAGTCATTTGAACTACATGAGAAAAGACCGCCTGTGGTTGAAAGGGCAACTGCGAGGTGTGTGTCCGTGCTTCGGTGTCATCACTGAATATAAAGAATAACGAATTGAAGATGTTTCAGTTACCATCATTATCTTACTCAATGTAATTCTTTTGATTTTCAAGCGCTAAGTGTGCCTGACGAAATAAAAAAAAAACTAATTATTTTGACCATGTCTCATCGTGATCACCAAAGCACTTAGTGCTTTAAACAGATACTAAGACAATTGCTTGCACAACTCAGGCCCACATAATAAAGAATGAATGAACTATTTGCCAGGGTGATGCATATTAGGCCATGTTTAACAATCTACGAGGCAAGCTCTCGACAGCCACTTGGTAGGGTGATAGATTTCAAAGCAGGATGAGACATCAATCACTGTCCCATGGTGATTGGTTGTTTGTGTGTGCGGCGATGGCTTTCCATCTCAGCCAGGCGAAGGTTGGCTGATTGCTCTCCTTCTGCCTCCCTGCATTCATTGCAGCTACCTGACACCATGTTACACGACCGATGCACAACGCGGAAGTTCTTATTTACGCCTGGCTAGACCAACCCCTCCAAATCTGCAATATCATTTCAGTGTCTTGAAGCTGAATTGGTTCTGTTGGCTAGCGGGAACCGAGCTGGTTTAGTGGTCGGTATATTGGCTCCCTGGCTCTTTTTGTCCATTTATTCTGAAATGGGTTAAATGGCTGTCTTTCGGCACCCGCTGCTGTGATAGGTGACTGACAAGTGGTTAAGATGTCTCCCGGTGCTTATCAAAGATTTGACACATAAAAAAGGGAAAAGGCTTTGTCGGCTATCTGCTTTGAAACTGTTGTAGAATGAGGGCTTAAAGCAACAAATCCTTCTGAAAAGCGCACACGGCAATTATCGTTGTGTATTAACAAATTATTTATCCTTGATCAAGGTCTCTGAAACTAATTATTTTTGCAGTATTTGTTGCTGTCCCAAAACACATAAAACATAGCACAACTAGTTTTAAGAATTACCCCTTCAATTCAACTATTAAGCAAACAATGTAATTATGAACAAAAATCGAGCTACCTTCGTACAGATGTTCATGCAGTGGTTCACATCCGTCACTGTCGTGTTCGGTTGCTCATGAGGCCGCCTGCATGCCTTTTTTTATCTTTCACATTTTTCTAGACTCCTTTTAGGTTTTGGGAAAAGAATAAACTGTATTTTACCCCTTAACTATTCAGGATAACATGAGTCTAAATTGTACTTTCCCCACTGGCAATATTTAACCAATTTTCCAGATGTTTTTTTTTTTTTTTTAACAAAATCCCTCTGACCGCAATGCATCGGTAATGCAAAATCTTCACAATGTTGTTGGAATTCAAGGGCCTGCAGCTCCTGCAGGTAAGGGCAGTGTCACTTTTGGAGAAATTGCAATCACTGATTGGTCAGATACTGATGAGCCTCCAGGATCGATCGACAGGAAGCGTCACGTCAATTGTGAAATGGAAGCAAAATGATGCATTGTAATCAAAATGTATCAGAAATACGTATAAGGAAACTGAGGCATGCATGTGTCCGGTCCACTTCACTCTGTCATGCCTCTTCATAAAAAAAAAAAAAAACAACCAAATGTGTTCAGAAGACACCTTGTTGCAAATGAATTCCACGTGGGTGTATTTTTATATCAGTATAAATACAGGTGTTAAGGCCTTAGATGTTTTCTCTAAGACATAAGAGAACAAAATAATCATGCAGACCGAGTAACACAGCGTACACTGCTCAATAAGAAAGCTGTGGAGAAGTGTAAACTGTTATGAAACAGTATCCCAAGCTTTGTAACATTTCACTGAGCACTGGTCAGTCCATCCATCTATCCATCCCCACGGTGAAACATGATGGTGGCAGAACAATGCTGTGGGGATGCCTTTATTTGGCAGAGACAGGTAAGCTGCAAGATCTAAGTAGAGGACAAAACGAATTAAAAATCAGTATGAGGCTGCAGGAGACAAGAGACGGGGATGAATGTTTGTCTTCGAGCAGGAAAATTACCCTAAACATGGAGGCAGAGCTACAACTGAAAGGTTTACATCAAAGTATATTCATCTGTTTAATCTGTGGTCCTACAAAATGTTCATTAGCGGGGCTGGATCCGAAAACATGCCACACTTTTCAGATTTTTATTTATAAATGATATCAAAACAATGCATTCTATCATTGTGTGTTTATCTATCACATAAACTTCTGATAGAATACAGAAAGGTTTGTTGGTGTAACATGAAAGTGAAATCATATTTTCCAAGGCATAGTAAAATATGATTGAGCAACTGGCAAACATCTGAAGCCATTGTAGAGAAAGCCTCGACAA